>NC_133500.1:6795730-6860362 GCF_025370935.1 Choristoneura fumiferana
CCAACAGTGAACGTCCTACTGCTGAGATGATCATATGATGATGATTGATTGTCATAACGTCTTCTCACTAAATTGCCCACTTCTCACTGTGACCAGAGACAATTCGAACAAGAACCACTTTCTAATTGTCAATTTCTATAATGACATGTACCAATTTACAATTTCTTTAGACCAATGTCATGTCATTGATCGGTTGACATTGGTACATACTCTGAGAATATAAATCCTATTCAGGTTCATTCTATCTGTTCATAATTTTATTCCGCATATTGCTAAATTTTACATTTCAGAATACTTTTGCGTTATACTGATAGGCTGCATGACCTATTGCTTCTTAGACCACCTGTGTTTTAGTTTTTTAGACTAAATGATACTATTCCATACATCTGGTTTTCAGTAGGAAAATCAGTACATATAGGTATTCATGCTCCTACTAGTAGGAGAATTAGTATAATATTGTGTTCGTGCTCCTACCAGTAGGAGACTGTATAGGAGCACGACTTTGCATCTGTTTCGAGCAATCCAAGCTATACCAGATAGAGGGCGCTCGTGCCTAAAATACCATGCGCCACATTACAAATCGAAGATTACACAAGAAAGTGGTTTTTTTTTTGTGGAATGTCTTATTTTGGGCATCTGGTATAGTGGGAATTTTAATGAATAAGTAAGTAGTATTTGAAAAATTGTGATATTTTAGGCACGAGCGAGGGAAAATCGCTGCGTGGCTATAGCTACCGTCCTGCACAAAGGGAAAAATCCCTCCCGACCCGTGTCCAACTGCTATCTGGTTGCACCACGGGAACCTAAACTTACCAGGATGGTTCAATTCTCAGACTACTTTTTTTTCTGCAACTTATTGCTGCGACCCGTGGTACAACTGAAGGGCTATTGTCCAACGGGCATATGAACAATTGCTATGTTGAACCATTTGCACCATGGGGATGTAAAATTACCTTTGGTCATGTGTATCAGAATAGGTACTATCATTACTGCATTTTTATAAAATTAAAAGTCTCATGAAAACCAACAACTATGTAGTTTATTCTGAATACAGTGAAACCAACAGTCCGAACCCCGATTCCACAGAGTTCAAGTGGTAGTTCAACTAGTTAAACTAATTGGACCCACCCAGTAGGACATGGATAAACATACTTTCCAGAATTGGACTACTGATTTTGCTTCTCCGTGGTGCAACCGTTGACGATGAGTAAACTTGCTTCCCCGTGGTGCAACCAGTTGGACATAGTAGTTGGACCACGGGTCGGGAGGAAAAAAAAGTTCATAAGATTAGTTCCTAAACCGCAATCGGTTCGCATCAAGAAGGAATTTTGCTCATACGCGTGTAGGGTGAGCACTGAAAGACTCCGGTCGTCGTCAAGCAGCTAATCATCAATTGAGTAAATAGGTAAGTATCTCTTGTAAGTATAAATATATTCAGATGTAATCTCGGTATTTCTTGCAATTTGTGGGAATTCTTGAACGAATTTAACCACTTGGTTGAAATACTGGGCATACCGTTCAAAACGAGATCCGATTTGCTTTGGAGTCAGAATGTCTTTTATTTATCGTAGAAACATGTAGATGCCTACATGTAGCCTGTATTCTCATTATTCATACTAAATACAAATAAATATATAGGAAGTAAAAGTTCTGAATTTACCGTCGAAAACTCCAAAACAAATTCCTTCGGATCTAACAAAAAATGTACTTGAATGATTCAAGCGTAATCTAATCGCTAATATAACGCAAGCGTAATACTTGCAACATTTTTATAGTATTAACTTGCATCCCAGCAGCAACACGCTTGAACGCATCAGGTCTTCCTCGAGCAGCTAGCACAATAAAGCTCTACACCTGGAAATTCACAACTATATCTAAGAATTTTTATTATCTGGCACACCCACGACACAAAACGACAATTGAAAACATGGAGACTGTACTAGCTCCCCAGAGGTCCTCGCTTACTAACTACCGTACGATGCCCACCAGCACCGTCGTAAAGCGTTAGGTCTGCCCTTTTAAGGACACAGCAGTACCTGTCTTGAAAAATTACACGGAATTCTAAAGCTTATAAGAAAAAGACCCTCTAGATATATATAAACAACCAGACCACGATAATGATGATTGGTGATGATGATGATAGTATTATCCACGTATAAATAAAGATTCAAAATATGAAACGTCGTTTCCAGCAGGATTCTACATACGATAGCTTCAACGAGGCTGTTTCCTTTCCAGCCTACTATGTACCACTACACATGAACTGTTTTACGCATCAGGGTAGTTGACACACTTATACAGCATTACGGCCTTCCGTTCTTCAGCTTTCCAAAATGACCATTTCTGTACCTCGGTATACATACAATACAAAGAATTATCGCAACCTTCAACTCAAAAGATAACTGCAATCAAGACTGGTAGGTAGAATAAAACACGGAAAGATTTCGTCTCCAATATTCGAAGAAATAGGAGTAACACTCGCATGTAATGCATGATTATCAAAGTATGTATGTCACAAGAGCATCATATGTGGTTACCAACTTGAGCACAATATCATACTCGACAATCTCCAAGTCCAAAGCCAAAAATCACATAAGATTAGATTTCTGGGACTCTAACACGATTCATCTAATTCTATATCGTCGCATATGAAACACTCATATTATCTAGATATTTGAACATTTTAAGGGCAAAAGTACAGTTGATACAAATATTCGTGACCCGAAAAAAAATATATGAATATTTTGTAGTAGCTTACGCGAAAAGCCTTCCGAAAGCCTAGAAAAGTGATGCAATAATTTTTCACTAGTTGGCGCTGTCTATTTGCATGTGTGCGTGAGCTCCTAGTGTCCGTATAAGGCTGTACCTGACACCTAAATTTGAGCCCTGAAATCTCAGAATTGGCACACTATTTCCGTTCGACTGTAGTCTCAAAAAATCGGCAATTTCAATTGTTTTCGCAAATAATAAACTCAACTATTAGTATTCTACGGATATTCTAAAAATTACAAAAAACATCACGAAAATTCGACAGTCTGATTTTTAACGCCATCTGACGAGACTTTTACCATGAGCTAACGTGAGCACCGCCTAAGCTGTCTTAAGACTTATTCAGAAAATTACAACGGTTCAATTTACGATTATAAATTATCAATTGCAGGCACGGTCCGACTTGTTTCGATCTTCCGGGATATCATTTTCATACGTGAGTGCGTTCACGACATCTGGCTCCCTTCCATTTGCATTACCTTTGAAAAGGTCTTTAAAGAAATTGAATACTAGTTGGACTGTTCTTATATATAATTTCAATACTTATTTTCAGACAAATTATCTCATTCGAGACTTTGACATTATTTAAGGTACAGAAATTATTTTGATGGAATTTTAATCTATGGTCTTTATCTTCTAATAATCGGCAAGTTTTTTTTTTTTTTTTTTTTATTTGACTGATGGCAAACAGCAAGTGGGTCTCCTGATGGTAAGAGATCACCACCGCCCATAAACATCTGCAACCCCAGGGGTATTGCAGACGCGTTGCAACCCAGAGGTCTAAGAGGGATATCCTCACGTGCATAATTTCACCGGCTGTCTCACTCTCCACGCGAAACACAACAGTGCAAGCACTTACTGCTTCACGGCAGGATTAGCGAGCAGATGGTGGTAGAATTCCGGGCGGATTTTTACTATGGTCTTATCTTCTGCAAAAAAAAGTTCTCTAAATGTCTCACAAAAGAAGCTTTTTAAAACTCGCCCAAGTTCGCACATAACTCGGGATCTGTCAATTCGATCTTACGACAATTCCGAAAGTTTTTCAATAAAATACGTGGGTTTTTAGACTCAACTTTGAAGTAGGTATAAACATTGCTCTTGATTTTATGTAAAATTTTCTAAGTAACACTTAATATTAAAACTAGAAGTTTCATCATCATCATCCCACTGCTGGGCACAGGCCTCCTCTCAGAATGAGAGGGCTTGGGCAGTAGTTCCCACGTGGGCCCAGTGCAGATTGGGAACTTCACACACACCATTGAATTAAGCCGTGGTGGCCGAGTGGTTTGACATAATAATATGTCCTCTAAAGCAGAGGATCGTGGGTTCAAGCCCCGGCTCGCACCTCTGAGTTTTTCGTAATTCATGTGCGGAATTACATTTTAAATTTACCACGAGCCTTACGGTGAAGGAAAACATCGTGAGGAAACCTGCACAAACCTGCGAAGCAACTAAAAGTTTGTGAGTCTTTTATACTAATGTGTCGCCTCCCGCTTTTTATTAAGTTTATCATGTGTGTTTTGTTTGCTTTTAATCTAGCAGGTTATAGGTAATCTTTCAGTGATTAAATTGCCTTGCATTAAATTTTGCAGAAATATGTAGGTTCGATGATAATGCAAGTAGAGTCAGAAAAAAAAGATTGGTAATAAATAAACTGACAATAATATTATATAATTATTTATGAATTACTGCTATATCATTATTTATAACTAATATAAAAGAAGTAGAAGGATTGACAGATGGATCGATGGATTCATAGACACTCCGGTAAATAACCCAAATAATTACAAAACGAAACACTAATATACAAACTTTATCAAAAAACCTTTAACTAAGCGACTGAAGAAAACAACCCCCGCACTAAAGCTCGGGGTGTTAAACCCAATCAAACTAAACTAAAGCTAAACAACGCTAAACTAACTATAAACCGACTTAACAACAGTTTAGACCTTGGCCCGCAATTAGATCCGACGTTGACACGTCTCAAGGAAACAATTATTCAATATAACAAGTTTATATTTGACCTCTCATTTACATAGGCGGAATGTACGGGACACTGTTATGTGCGGTTCCGCGGCGACTACAAAAACCTAAAACCTGAACCTAAGCCAAGGTTTTAGGTGTTTCCGCCTATGTAAATGAGAGGTCAAATATATAAAATAGGTATATCTACTCATATTTTATAGACAGAAAAATACATTAGAAGGTAAGAATCAATCAGTCAATACGGTATTTGACAACGGATGAATTTACCATACTCAGATATACTCAGATACACTACCATACTCAGATATACTATAAGTATATATAGATATACAGACAAAATTGGTTTTATAGCGATTTTTTGAAAAATAGATTTTTCTGGCTCTTTCTAAAACGCTTTTTTCTATGCAGCAAGTATGGCGCTACTTGCGTGTGACGTCACATGGAACTAAATCTGTGTCTAATCTTGCATTTCAAACCTTTATATTTAAAGATAGGTTATAGGGTATAATTAGTTTTCTGTTCGATAACATGCATTAACAAGTTTTAATTTATAAAAAGAAAAACAAAATAGTCATATACCCTATTGTCACTCAGCATAACGTTGCCACACAATGCAGCGTAACTAAAATGGTTTTTAACTCCCGAGGCAAAAAGTTCGACGCCAATGTCTGTCTGTCTGTGGCATTTTAGCTCTTAAACAAATGAACCGATTTCAATGCGGTTTTTTACACGTGAAAGTGAAGTTTTCTTACGGTAGTTCTTAGCAATCTGTCATCTGCATCGGTTTAACCATTTTTGATATTGAGCTTTAATGAATCAATTAATCAATAAACGTCTAAAATATTAAAAGGATAGTAATCATCTGAGAAGAGGCCTTTGCTCAGCAGTGGACACTGTCATAAGCTGAATAAGGTCCTTCCTTACCTATGAAATTGGTGTTTTGTATGGAGATTTTTATAGCAGTTGCGTTTTCCATACTAGATTAGATTTTTACAAAAATATGGCTCTGTCCATTGGAGGACAATTTTGCCAGTGTCTAGTAGGTTTTGCCGTTGTACGGTAAAAAAATCTAGAAAACGAAATATGAGAGGTAATGGTGGATGAACGATGACAAGAAAATAATATAAAAAATATAATACTAAATGTTATTTAATTTATTTAGCAACCAACAATACTATCGTTATGGAACTTATGTTCGTGTTTAAAGACTAATAAACTAATTATGAGAATCAATTTTAATATAAAAGAATGGATCGACAATTACAACCATTTAAATACTAAATTCTGGAAACAAAAAAAAACGTGTTGTTCAACATATTTTTTTGTAGGTAAATAAATAAATACTCTGGTTTTATGACAGTCAAAATTTGCACGATGAAGTCAAAATATTGCGTAAAATTGATTATGTTCTATGTCTGTTATATTATCGAAATTACGATAATTAGAAGCACGATTGATAAAACGCCAATTTCATAGGTAAGGACCCTATAATAAAAGCATTTAATCCAGGCCCGTCCGTACTTTTTATCCTTGTGTTTCCACATCAACCCTTCAGTCCCCAAAGAACACGCCACATATCGATCCATCAGATTACGTCACACAGACGGACAGGCTTTGAGTGTTTTTTCATAGCTATTATAATTTACTATGTTTATGTAGGTTGACTATAATTCCTTGAGTTATTAGGTTATTACGAACGTTTGGGTGGTTTTGAGGAGAGTATTGTTTTATTAATGTCACTAAATAAAACATAAAATATGATGTGTGTGTCGTGATGCATTAGAACGATATCTGTTTCATGCATTTAATAAGAGAGAGAGCGAGACAACACAAGTCATCACATTAAACTCATGTAACCCATTCTTTTCTGACACTTCACGTACTAAGCGTTAGAATAATTTTTGAAGCTTTCTTTTATTATTGAACGTATACAACATGTCTCTCTCTACCCTCTGGAAAATAACCGAAATCCCGAGCGGAGCTCTTTGTGAATGTGTTATATTGAATGAATCAAGCGTTACGTTGCGGAGGTCCATATCAATGAACTAGAAGAGTTTGTTTGCTCACCCGCGACCTTACGATAGGCAAGTTTATGCAAGATATGCGTGTTCATGCAGTTCCTCCACCTCTACACTGTCAGACCATACACAAATCACACGAACCCATCTATCACCACCACCTCACAATACTGACGCGGTTCGAACTCACCCAAAGCTCACCATAAAAAAAATAGTTGGGTACTTAGGGAGTTACAGTGACGAATTAAACCTTTTGTTTTGGTTTCTTAGTCTAAAATCAGGTAGCTGGTGTAAAGTTGTGTTGCTCTGACGATGAGCGCTGCCAATGTTGCTATCAGACTTTGTACTTTAGGTTAGAAATACTCTAATCAACACGTTCTATTCATATTTATGTCCAAGGGTAGAGAACGTTGTAATTATAAGACCTTGAATGCATCAAAGCCAACCTATAAAAAAGGGAAACTTCTAAGTATTAGCGCAGGTCCTTAAGCCGTTTAGTCAATTTATCATTACAAAAAAATCTTGTCCGATTCGGGCCGTACTCGTATCCCGTCAATATTCTCCCTGCGTTCATCTTGACAAATTGACATTTGACCGCCACCCGACCGTCAAATGGCGCGGAATGAACTGATCCGGGAAAAAACCGGACCGAGACCAGCGATTGGATTGTTTTGATAAAGAGGTAACATATTGGCTGGGATCGCTGCTTTATCTCTGGATGTGACGGTGATGAGGGAGTTATGTCTTGGGTTGGATTAGTTAGTGTTTTGGTTTGCTTCTAGTGCCACTGTATATATTACAGTCGAAGGCATAAATATATACAGCCAAGGGTTAAATATACGCTATATGATGGTTTTGTTTTTATTATTATTTCTTCCTAACGTGTGTTTTCTGTGTATTGAATATGTCTAAATAAATCTCTCTCTCTCTCAAATATATGTTATCAGCGACCTTATAGTTATAGTGTTAGTGGCATAAAGATGTATAGACATTTTTGGCGTTTTGAAATGTATATATATTTATGGCCTTGACTGTACATGTCGGTTGCCACAGTCGATTCACAAGAGCTGGCACGAATGGATTGAATGAGTGAATGAAAGTATCTCTATGTTATAGGTAGAGTCATTCACGATGACGCGTGCCGTGGTTCTTATTACAACGTCACTAATGTCTAATTTTGACAAAATCACGCGTCTTCGTGGATGGCACTGGGTTGAATACACTTTAAGTACACAAATGAACATCTGCCATTGAAAGTGACATTTACTTTCGTTTAATCCACTAGTGCCAGCTCTTGTAAATCGACCACTTAGTAGATTTTAACCAAGCGTACAGCCCCTATATAGGAAGAAAGAAAGAAATCGTTGATTGCCATCACAAAAAAGAAACAGTAAAAAACATACACTAAACAATTAGAGCAATATTACAGCATTCGGGAGACGTGAACAGAGGGCCTTGTCCGAAATTCAATAATCGAAGTTCGTGTCGTACCGTCTCTCTGACATTTATACTATTTCATACGAGGGTGAGATGGACGGTACGATACGAATTTCGATTTTCGAATTTCGGAGTAGGTCCTCAGGACCTTCCGTACACCCTCAGTAATTGATAATCGATTGTTCACAACCATGTTTAAGTGAAACCCTCAGTTTTAATTGCAGAATGACGAAGCAAGCACTTATTAAAAAAAAATGCTTTTTAGGTAAAAAATAAATAAATCTGATTACGATTTCTGATGTGATTGTTTTTATGACAACACATATGTTCAAAATACCACAAACAGGACTTAATAACGCTAAACACACTAGTATTATTTTACCTCGACATTCATCCACTCGTGCCCACGGACACTGTAATATGGTCGAAACGTCGAGGTAAGTATTACTCGAGTGCTTAGCGTGAAGTCCTATTTGTAGTATTTTGACTATGAGTGAAAATCACGAAAGTTTGAAACGTTATAACACAGATCTGCTTTTAAACATCCGTGAATATATGTTAAATGAATAAAAATATGTTAAACCTACTGACCTAGTACCAGATAAGTTACCTCCTTTGAAGTAGAACGCGTGCCGATACTTCTGTCACGAGTCGATATCGTACGTACAGCGAGAACGATATTCTCGGAAATGTATTCCTTTTAGACGCCAAAGTTCCGTTTCTGAGAAGATCGCCATTAAAATCAAAATTTTGCTGTGGAAATTGAAATTGATAAAGGGACGACGAATGTAAATATTTGACTTGGGAAGGAGATTTCAAAACTCATTAAGTATTTTTTTGTACGTATTTTTGTGTTATTTATGCCTTTGTTTTGTGTATAATTTGAATTGTTACAGCGCATTGGCTTGTAAAGATAAAAAGATAAAGATAAAACTTATTCAATTAATTGGCGGTACAAAATAACATAAAAAACAATATTTCACTTAAAACCAATGTAACAGGTGTGCCTGAACTAGGATAATTCCTGTGTCTCAGGCTAAACGAGCTAACATTTACAAATTAAAATAATCACCTAGGACAATAAATAAGCAATGTACGGTAGACAAACAGTAGGTGGTACTACGTAGGAAATTTCACGACGTCAAGATACATAGCAAAATTACTCTCGTATCAGATATTTATGCACGCTTTGTATCAGATATTGATGCTGGTGACTGTACAATGCTCTGGCTGTAACAAGAGTCTTGCCACCCTTAAACCTCAAGGGTACTTTCAATATCATTGTCAGGCCTGCGGGGCGCGTGGGGCCCTTATATTTTTGACTCGCACTGAATACGTATAAATAACCGGAACATATCGATTTGCCGGCGCCGAAGTCGTAGACATTCTTGAGGGTGAAAAGGATTGTGAAGTACAGGCTGCCCAGGAATATAAAAAACCTGACGCGAGGGCACTTCTACCAATGATATTACATATAAACAGGGAAAAAATGTCATTGACTTCTACGTTTTTTATTGCAACATTCTTTACACTTACTATACGATACCTACCAGTAATATTGACAACGGTGTCGGTGATGTAATAACATAAATGAATATTTTCTAATCCCTCAAACTTTTTCTATGACAAATACTTTTATACATTATGAATTATTTTCCTTCCAAGGCTATGGATAATATTCGGCATTTTAAAGCACAAAAACACAATATAACACTAAAATACCACGCGCAAACAACGTTAAACTTTGACAGTAATAGACAGATGACATTTGAATTTAGTGTTAACAGTGCAAGAAATTAGTTCTATTGGTTTTCCGCAATATGGCGAAGTTTTTTGTAATTCTGGTCAGCCCTTAAAAATAAATATTTTAGAATGAATTGACATCAAACTAAGCAAATTTTATGATTTAAATTCGGGTTTTGTTCCGCGTATCATGGTTTTGGAGAAGCTCGATATTTCGTCGTCGTTCGGTATTTTGTCGTCTCTTGATCATGGCGCATGCAACTGTGCCGAAATATCGAGCTTCACTAAAACCAAGATACGCGGAACAAAACCCGAATTTAAATAATAAAATGAGTATTGACCGCGATAGTCTAAATTAAGCAAAACTTGTCCGACGACGTCAAATGTATGTTTAAACTTTACTACTTTGTCACAATTGCTGTTTGTTCTTTATGTATAAAATTGCCAGAAGGTATACAGTTATAAGATAAAAATATATAGATAAGCATCGACTGTATTATAATACTAAGCACAACGTTTTAGCGTCTAAGTACGACGAGTTACAATTAAGTAATTTTATAAATACTACACATACAACATTATCAGATTTACAAATATAATAACCGTATAAAAAACTATAAAAAAAACTAATACAATTAATTAGGTACTTAAAGTACCTAGCCCCTGTAGGCAAGGTACCGTAGATCTATGCTGGCAGCGTTTCCTCTTTAAATAGCTAGGTAATTCTTTGTCCGAGGAAGCTAGCAGCTTGTCGGTACTCGTGGCGTCTACTGACCTTTTTTGATATTTCTTTAGTTACAATTTGTACAGCAAATATAGTATTATATAACACACGTAATACATTCCCGTGGGAATTACCGAAAATTAAATCGTGGTTTTCATTGACGTTACATTAAAAACAATCATGTCAATTTTCATTAGCCCAGCGGTTGTTATTTCGATATTTTATCCCTATCCCCTGTAATGAAGCCTATGTTTTATCCGAGATAGGTATGTAGCTAGCTAGATAACTTACGTACCAAATTTCATCCAAATCGGTCCAGCCGTTTCAGCGTGCAGGAGTAACAAACATACTCACTCAATATAAATAGGATTAGTGTATTAAATTACTCTTAACAGCTGCGAGCACGAGCTTGAAGCCGAGAGTCTTTGTTTGAGAGACTATAAATACTCGTATGCCAAAACTGGGCTACGGCGGTTACATGCTGGCAAATAAAATAAGTGTATTGATCAATACGGGATCACAATAATTACCGCAAAACGGAGCATAATTAGCCGTATTTAGCATTCAATTAATTAGCTGTAACCAATAGTGATACCATAGTGGAGTTTCTCTGAAGGATCGAATTCGAAAAGAGGAGATCCGACGCAGAACTAAAGTCATCGACATAGCTCACCGGATAAGCAAACTGAAGTGGCAGTGGGCCGGCCATATCAGTCGAAGAACTGATAACCGCTGGGGCAAACGAGTTCTTGAGTGGAGACCGCGAATCGGCAAGCGTGGCGTAGGACGCCCTCAGACTAGGTGGAGCGATGATCTTCGCAGGTTAGCTGGCAAGAACTGGATGAGACTGGCCGAGGATCGTGCTCAGTGGCGTGCAACTGGAGAGGCCTATGTCCAGCAGTGGACTAAGATAGGACGATGATGATGATGAATAGTGATATCAGCACGCCAATATTTAGATGTTATAATTAAAGTTAAATCATCGATTAATGTCTCAGAACCAATTTTTACAAGCATCACTCAAGCTAGCGTTTGAAGACGGTGCCTCAGCACGAGCCAGCAGGAGTGATTGAAGCCCAATATATAGTATATAATGTGAGGTAGACGACAATAGTACCGCTCCTGCTGGCTTGCTGAGGCACCGACTTCAAACTAGTAGAGAATTATTTTCAACGTTATTGAAGTGGGTTCTATTTTTTGTTAAAAAGGTTTTTTTGTGTGTGAATTTTCCAATCCGCACTGGCCTGTCATGCCAAGTGGAGGCCTGTTCCTAATGGGGCGAGTACAGGCCGGAGATAATAACCTAACTATCGAGGCTGATTTCACACTAGCGTATGTTGAAACTCATTTCCTATGTGATAGCTATTTGATAATAAACATCTATTTACTGTGCTATTACGTCTATCAGCCAACGCAAAATTGTCACTGCATTCGTACTTCCATTTCCCTTCTCGACCATTAAATAGCTTTAAATTCTACTGAACTATGAGCGTCCCCAGTATTTTACTTCTCTAAATTCAGCATTATGCTCTAGTTTCAGCATTACGCTTCCAAATGTATTGAAATCCTATCAAAGCGCCAACGTATCGGATTGGGTGGTCAAATTTACTGCAAATTCTGTTGACGATTGCAACAAGTAACAAGGCATTCAAGCAAACAGTAGCTCGCGGGTGAGCAAAGTAGTTGTTTATAGTTTATATGTATTTTGGTGGCGTTCCCCGCATTCCGCGTCGCATCTTCGTGAACGCACTCACCTATGAAAACGATCTTCCAGAAAGATCGAAACTAGTTGGACCGTCCCTGACTTGTAATCGTGAGTTAAACCTTTTAATTTAGTAATTGTATAAATTATTGTCTACATAACGAGAGCTTATTGCAGGTGGTACGACCTTGTGCAAGGTCCGCCCGGATTGCTTCCACCATCTTGCTCGCTAATCCTGCTGTGAAGCAGCAGTGGTTGGATTGTTGTGTTTCGGCGTGGAGAATAAGACAGCCGGCGAAATTACTATCACTTGAGGTATCCCATCTTAGGCCTCTAGGTTGGCAACGCATCTGCAATACCCCTGTTGTTGCACATGTTTATGGGCGATGGTGATCTCTTTCCATCAGGAGACCCACTTGCTCGTTTGCCATCCAGTCGAATAAAAAAAAAACGACAATTTCCTATCCAAGGGGCCCTTGCGGCTAGTAAAAATATTGTAATGTTTGTATCAAGTAGCAAAATCTATTATTCGTCATGAACTTTTTCTGTTCCAAAACTCAATGCCTAAATCATTACTGTCGCCAAACTTGCCTCGATAGTGGCGTAATTGGCCAAGTATTTCTCAACAAAAAATAAATGTCCCCAAATTGCTATTCTTGCTCTTTTTGTGCCAATTAGTAACATAGGGGAGTTGGAAACAACCGTGACTTAGTTGTTGGTAAGTTTCCTACCTGAGTTATTACAACTTGTTGGGTGCTGTGGTTTTGTTTGCGAAATTGCTTGATGTTGTCGAGTTCTATCAAAGTTTGATATATTTTCATACGCTCACAAATATTTAAGATTAATTGTAGTAATTAAATTATATGTTTGTGTCATAAAAACCGGCCAAGAACGTGTCGGACACGCCCAAAATACGGTTCCGTAGCAATTACGAAAAAATTAAGTAATATTTTTCTAATGATTTCGTTTTTTATACGGAGTCTTCCAAGTTTAAGTAAATTTTATACCTTAGGCTGCTATTTACTTTTAAACTACTAATAATTTTCAAGCAAACTTAACCTTTATAATTTTCCTTGTAAGTTTGACATACTTACTATCATCCTGTTTTTTTTCAAATTTTTCCACCCCTCAGTTTAGATTATAGAGGGGGGAGACGCTCGATTTTAATGAAAATTTGCACTTTTAAAGTCGAATATTTCGCAAACATATCACTGAATCAAAAAACCCCGCAATCCCGTAATCGTTTTAAAAGACCTATCCAACGATATACCACACTCTATAGTTGGATGAGAAAAAAAAACACCCCCACTTTACGTAATTTTATATTATATAATGAAAAATTACAGCTTTCTAGCATTGATAATCCCTGAGTAAAGCCACGGACGGACGGACAGACAGACAGACAGACATGGCGAAACTATAAGGGTTCCGTTTTTGCCATTTTGGCTCCGGAATCCGAAAAAACTATAGGTAAAAACTTAAAAAGATGACCTGAGGCCGTATTGCCTAAAGTTTCTGACCCTCGCGATCGTAATCAAATGACAGTTTTTGTATGCGAAATCTGTCATTTGATTGCGATCGCAAGCGCTAGAAACGTAAGGCAATACGCCCTCTGGTTTATGTAGTAGTGCACAGAATATATATGAGACTTAAGTTTTTTTTTATATGGAACGTCAAATTATCAATATGGGCCTAGATACGTCACTTACTACTACAGGTCATCTTCTTAAGTGTTTTACCTATAAAACAAATTATTTATCTAGAACAGTCTCCTTAGGCAAGCTACCGATGATGCCGGCAGTGTTCCATCTTTGAACAGCTAAGCTAATCCTTTGTCCGAGGAAGCTGCCAGCTCTTCGTTCCTCTGTGACTTCTACTCACCTCTTAGTTATTTTTTATGAAGTTTCAAAGCGCTAGGACCTCACGCACCAAGGGTCTCAAGAGTCTTCGATTAATTATTAAATAACCGCTGATTTTAGTACCTGTTTAATGTACTATTATTTAAAAATTGTATTTAACTATTATCAACAATTATAAATTGTGTTTGTTTGTTTATTTTATGTAATAAAAAGTATACGTAGGTACATACAATTCGAGTTTCAACAAAGACCTGCTACAAGTGATATTATTATCATATTCAATGAATAAATTTCACAGTGGATTAGGCCTATATTTCTGCTTTGCTGCGAATAATGTTTACTCATTTAATGGAAATTCAACAGAACTAATTTGAGCTTATTATTTTAAAAAGCAATCACCTTAAATGTGTCACTTGACTGTATCACACATAGACTTTGTCTCAGCATTTTCTTTCTGAATCCTCCAAATTGAAGCCACCTAAGAACTAGGCAACTAAAATTTTAAAAATACTAGCCGCAGCAAAACTCGGCTGCAAAGTAAATCCTCGACTGTCAACGACAAGTTTGCCAAATCCCCGGGAGTACGGACACTTGTCACGATTTATCCTTTTCTCAAAGAACTTGGGGGAAATCTTAGTTTTCTTACGGATATGACGTGGCCCCCGTACCGCGAGGAAATAATGTAACATTTTGGTTACACAAAATATTGTTTAGGCATGCAAAATTTTGCTGTGTTGCTTTGTCATCTTGCGAAATCTTGGTGAAGCGTAATAGTCTTGGATTGTTAAGAGTACATTCTGGCTTTTGATTATAATTATGACAGCCTCAGAACAGGGTAGTGTTTAAAAGTAATAAAGAAAATTTTTAACAAAAAAGTACAACCGACTCCAAAAAAAATAACAAAAAAAAAAACAAAAAATGGAACCTACTACAAAACCCTTGAAATATTTTTCTAGGTACACTTACCAGCTCGAAGTCGGTGACTCATCACGAGCCAGCAGCAGTGGAACAAAATAGTCGTCTACCTCACCTACATACTATGGGTTTCAATCCATCCTGCTGGGTCGTGCTGAGTCACCGACTTCGAGCTAGTAGGTACCTAGAAAAATATTTTTCAAGGGTTTAGTAGTCGATTCCATTTTCTAAAACATCAAACTACTAATATAAAAACACTTTGCATAAAGAAAGATATTGTTGCAGTTATAGCCTAACCTAAACTACTTTTTTAGTAGGTACATAGTCGATAGTAATAAAGTGTTAAAGTACTCCTAAAATACTATTTAAACGTTATTATATCTAACGTTTATAAATGTTATCAACTTTATTTTTTTATATTTTCTGCTATCAGATTCAGTCTTTTTTTGTCTAGGTTTATACAGCTATCCCTTGTCATCTATTACCCGTGTGGTGTCTACCGTTTTCGTCAAACTTAAAACCTAAAATTGCTAAAAGTCGCTCCGAAGCGGTAACGTTTCGTGTGCTCTGCCTACCCCATTTGGGAATACAGGCATGATGTGTGTGTGTGTGTGTGTGTATGGTGTATATACACATCTAAAATTTACAGTAATTCCGAACCTATATAGTAATATTCTTAACAGAAAGGTCTGCTGAGAAACTCCGTGTCGCACAAAGAGCAATGGAGCGAATAATGCTCGGAATACACCTTCTGGACCGAAAGAAAAACGAGTTGATCATACAGAAGACTAAAGTGAATGACGTAATAACAGAAATAGAACGCAGAAAGTGGAGATGGGCAGGACATATTGCTAGAATGGACCACAGTCGTTGGGCGAGAAGAGTCCTGGAGTGGAGACCCCGTGCTAACACCCGCGGTAGAGGACGACCATCAAAAAGATGGACAGACGATATCCGGCAACAAGCTGGCGTAAACTGGATGCGAGTGGCAATGAATAGGCAAGACTGGAAAAGTAGAGAGGAGGCCTATGTCCGAAGACGGGCGCTATAAGGGCTGCTTTCCTTCCTAGATTGGTTGTTGTCTCTTTCTTCGAGCCTGGCAAAACATTTTGCTGCTTTATTTACTCTATCGTCTCGTGGTACAAGGTCGTCGGAAAAATCCTTTCTACACCGCCAGACGATATTATCTGGACCACTGGTGACGTTCCGACAATTATTGTTAATAACACTTTAACACTTATTTCATGCTATAATGAACTTATTCGTCTGACAGCTTTTGTTCGCCAAGAAAATAACTTCGAAGTAGCTCGGCGTTTTGAGAAAGTCGTCTACGTAAGAGTATTTTTGGATTCTTTCGAAGCACAAAGAAAAGTTTTCGTAAATTGATAGTCTGATTTCTTCCAAATTGTCTGCATCATTGAAGGTTTTTGATTTGAATTGCGTATTGAACGGGTGAGTTTATTTTTTTTAAATTGTAAAACTTAATATTTTATTTTTCACTGAATTTTTTGTAAAGTCAAGTTTTTAAACTTTTACGCAAATTTTCTTTAAATGACAAACGAAAAAAAAACGTGTCAAATACTTCCCAATAATCTAACTGACTAATAACTAGAGAGCGGATTTTGAAGTACCTAGCGATTATAAGTTTAATATATGGATAATACGAGTACAGTCACCAGCACTAATATCTGACACAATAAGCGTGCATAATTGTGCGTGCATAAGCGTGTCAGCTATTTTTGCACGCTCCGCTGTGGCAGATATTAATGCTGTTGACTATACAAATAAGTATTTATTTTTATCAAAAAGGTGTGCAATAAACAGGCACTTTTATGTTTGAGCTGTAGAAAACTCCTTTAATTAGAATAAAATATTTTTATTTACATATAGTTTGTTGCAAGAATAACATTTATTGAATTTAATTATCTACAAGTTTACTATGCAGTAAGTAAGTAATAAAATAACTGTAACACCAATAAACAACCTGTTAACTAATAAATAAATCTATCTATCTATCTAACCAATCGCACTAGTCATATTCATATGAACTTGTAATCGCTACTTCAAAACCGCTCTCTACTGATAACTATATACTTGTTTTTATTTAGGAAATTGGCCTATTGTACTTACTTAGAAGTTACTTTTAGGACTAGTCATCCATGGTGTTTATAATGAAACGAATATGATAACACGTAGATTGTCAAATACTTCTTGTAATACTTAAATACTCGTTGACAGTTTCCTAGTTTACATTAAAATTTCTGAAGTTTGAATAGCCTTAAGATATTAGAAATTAAAATACCATTTTAAAGTTATATAACGAAACCCATTGGGATCACCTTTTGAAATATAAATCTTGAACGTCATAGAAATAACCCAAACAAACCAATAAATATGAAAAACAATTTATGTTCGACATAAATCAACAACTCCATTTTCAGCGTCATAGAGTTGAATATCCGTTTCGCCAGCAGTATTTACAATTTTGTCAATACAAGTAGTAAAAATGGCGCGGCAAAGTTTGGTTTGCAGTCCAAACAGTCGTTTTTACGTGAGTTATAGAGAGTTTTTTAGATTGATTCTATTGGTTTCATGAGTTATGGAAATATAAAAGCTAGCAGGGTTTTGTTTCGTGCATTTCTGTTTGCGCTATGGTATTCGCTGGGCAGCGTCCGAATGGGCCCATAACGCTTTAGCACTTACTTTATTGTTTTCGGCAAATATCGGTAAAAACAAGTGCCATCTGGTATTTTCTGGAAAACAGAGGGTTCCGTTAACAATCGGTGCCAAAGAAAACTTAGAATAAAGTCTCTGTTACATCCGGATACAGTGCTGATGTACCTTTTAAACAATATATTAAAAATCCATAGAGGCGAACACCTGAAAAAAATACTGTTGGTATAGCAACTATCTTTAATTATATTATAAATGCGGAAATAACTCTATTTGTCTGAATATATCTTGAAATGACGACCGGATGGCCAAGTGGTTAGAGAAACTGACTACTAAGCTTGAGATTGGTGCCAGATATTTGTATGAATAATATTTACGAATATTGATTTGGAGATAGTTTCAGACCCTGAGAAGTACAAATATATATAAAGAAGTTATAATCCGGAAAATTGTATAGTTCCCGCGGGGTTCTTTGCAGGAGTCGCTGGAAACAGCTAAAGTAAGCTAAGTAAAGTAAACATAAATGAGTCATTCACGCGATTTAAAAAGCACAATTTTTGTTTTTTATATACTATACTATACCGTGGGAATTACACCAAGGAGAGCAGAGATATACGATAGTCAAGTGTGACAACACAAATAAAACAAAATCCAAATTCACTGATCCTCAAAAATAACTTTGTTTTTCGTATAAATACTATAAAGTACAAAATTAAATTTCGTTGGCCTTACGGGTTTCATAGTGTTAAATTGTATGTAGTCTAACCTCGTCCAATTCGTCTTTTTTAACGTCAAATTTTCATACAAAGTAGCCATTTTGATTTTTTGTAAAAATACAGGTGATAAATCTATCGTCGCGTGACACTTCGTTAAAATTCTGTCTAGCCTCCGATATTCACTGGGTTTGTTGGTGACTTGGACGGCAAAGAATTACTTTGCATTTTAACAAAATATTTACTAATTAAACGAAAAATAATACTTGTAAAAAATATACCGAATAACGGTATCACAATAACGACCGAAGATCGATGAACTGGGGTCTAGGTCTAGGGTCTAGTCACCCACATACTAATAGCAAAGCTAATTATTTCATCCCAAGCCTATAATAATATACGTCCCACTACTGGGCACAGGCCTCCTCACAGGGCCCAGTGCGTATTGGGAACTTCACATATACCATCGAATTGCTTCGCAGGTTTGTGCAGGTTTCCTCACGATACTTTCCTTCACCGTAAAGCTCGTGGTAAATTTGACATTGTAATATAATTTCACACATAAATTTGGAAAAATTCAGAGGTGCGAGCCGGGGTTTGAACCTACGATCCTCTGCTTGAGAGGCCATAGGTTAAACCGCTAGGCTAAACGGCTACTCAAACTACTAAAGCTATTAATTAGCTCGTTGAAATGGCCATATAGCACTGAGAACATTATGGCCGTTGGAGCCGAAGAGTTCTCTAATGGAGATTGAGGATAGCGGAAGCGAGCAAGTCCGCCAAAGAGAAGGACGGATGACTAAATAGGTTAAAGCCGGGGGTTCATGGTAGATGCAGATGACTTCCAACTGAAGCTGGACGTCTTAAGGCTGATATGATGATGATGATGATGACTAAAGTCGTTGCATATACCGCGGGCCGCAGAAATATCGGCTTCAGGCCGCAGTTTGACGACCACTGAACTAAACCATCTACTATTAGAGTAAATGAGAAGTGATCAGAATCAAAGTCGTCAACCCTTCAGCTATAATCCAATATTCAATCAATGTAGCAACAGGAAATAAGCAGGGACACAATAAGTCAATACTAAGAGCAAAGTACTAAAAGCAGAGTCAATGTTAGAAACTTTGAAAGTGCTGTTAAATGGTGCAAGAGAGAGACGCAAGCGGTGTGCTGTTTCACCGGCCAAGTGCATTGGATTCTCCCATATTTGTATCTCTCCTTTCAAAGGCAGCAAAAATAAATTCGTACAGTGCTCCTTCACCGTAGGATTAGCGAGCAGGGAGAAAAAGAGAGAGGGAGAGGGAGAGTGTTTTCACACAGGCGGAATATCGCTAGATGGCGTTAGTATCGTTAGGTACATGGACGTTTGCTTGCGATTGGCTCATTTAATTTGTTTAACCAATTACGAGCAAACGTCAAAATCACACGATACTAACGCCATCGCCATATTTCACCTCGGTGAAAACCCTCATTGCCACTAAATAATGTATCAACAAGAAAGTACCTACATGCATAGTAAGTTTTTTCATTCGAGTTTTGGGGTGACACCTACAATATCCGCCTATGCTAGACGCCACTGAAAACAACCATTTTTTGTTCCTTAATAAAAATTAGAAGTCCATGAATTGTAACTTGGAGCACCGCCTGAAAAGTGGGTCAAGTTAGCTGAAAAGGTTTCAGCGTGGATTTAGCCCACGAGACTCTTCTAAGGAGTCGAGTGCTCGAAAAATATTCCACTTCGCATATAAAATGGATTTAGGTATTTTTAAAATCAGTGATACTGTTAAGAAAGTCGTTTCGATCGACAAATCAAAACCTTATAGGAGTACTTGTGTCATTGTATCTGTTTGTCATAGCAAATTTGCTCCGAATCTAGTGGCATAATGTGACATATTATAATGTTGCCTAAACACGAACGTCTTGCGAATATTTATGTATTACTTTCGGGGGCGAAGAAAATTCTACATTTTTTTATATGACAGGGGGCAAATGGGCAAGTGGGTCACCTGATGAAAAACAATCACCGCCGCCCATGGATATTCATTACATAAGTTGAGTTATGGATGCGTTGTTGGCCCTTTAAGTAGTAGGCTCGGTTTTTGAAGTTCGCTATGTTGTGCCGGTCCGGAAATACTGGCGCTCCAAGCTGATTCCAAAGTGATTGAAAATGTTAGTTTTATGTAAATATATAATTTACATGTACTGTCAATTGAGTATGATATTGTATACGTTATATTTAAAATTATATTTAATCTTTATGAAAAAAATACACTAGTTCTGTTTTTTAAAAGTTGCATAACAAGGAGTACGGTCGGTTCCCTAACTAATATACTCATATCCATTTTTTCATACTACATAGTTGTATAGAAAAGTGGATACGTATGTTAGGGTACCAGCACCGACTGTACCTAGCTCAGTTAATTTAAAGCCCCGTAATTATAGGCACCCTGTAGAATAGTCACCTGACACAACCAAGAGTGCGTACATAAAGATCTGACACTCAAAATAGTGGTATAATAGTGGTGGTGGTGGTGGTGGTAGTGGTAATAGTGGTTTTGTTTGTTTTCAAAGTTCTTTATTATTAACTGAATAGGTACATATTGGAACGAATATAATTGCTACTTAACAACTATATTAATTTGCTAAAATCAAGGGTACTTACAGGCTATTGGCGCCTCTTAAAGTTGACGGCAGGCGTATACATTTTTTATGACCACAGTAATTAGATTAAAAAAGAGATACACTGTACATACAATGTCTAACTATGACCGATGCAGGCGCATAACTTTGTTTCAGTTATTGCTTATAGCATAAATCTTTTGGAACACACAAACCACTACACCTGGGTCCAATTTGCATAACACACCACAAGCAAATAGCACTAGTGAATTTCAATACAAAATCACCAATACCATCAGCCTGCAATTTGTTATGCAATTGGGTCCCGACTTATTAACTAATAATTAAACTAGAGGGTAACAAACAAGGTGACACTTCGGAGCTAGCTAAAGCGAATCGACCGGTAATGGGAAGCGTGCAGCGCCACCCCGCCTCCCGCCGCAGTACTGCGTGCGGCGAGCGAGGGGGCTGGCCGCATCTACGGGGGTCTCAGTAAACTGGTCATTGTGTTGCGACGCTGAGCCGTACGCGTCGTCATACGGAAATAATAC
Source organism: Choristoneura fumiferana (assembly GCF_025370935.1). Classification (NCBI taxonomy): domain Eukaryota; kingdom Metazoa; phylum Arthropoda; class Insecta; order Lepidoptera; family Tortricidae; genus Choristoneura; species Choristoneura fumiferana. Next base: position 6,817,443 of record NC_133500.1, read on the forward strand.
ATAGTGATGGGGCAATTTATAAGTACCATATCTGTCGATATAAGATAGATCTTCTACTTTGGTCTGCCCTATCGAAGCTATTAATGCGTTAGGATGGTGTTTATTTTTGCTAAAGAATTTTAAAGTTTGTTTTAATATGAACTGACGAATAGTAGGAAACTTAATAGAAACATGGAGTTTTCGTAAGTTGGTAAGGAATTGTGTGTTAAATGCGATTTTAATAGCTTTATTTTGAATAGTCTGTAAATGTTGGTAGTTCAGGTTACAAGTGCTACTCCAGACTGGGCAAGCATAAGTAATAGATGGTCTAACCAGTGTGGCATAAATTCTTAACTTTGTTGCTGAACTGAGGTTACTTCGCCTGTTTAAGACAGGACCCAATGCTCCCATTGCTTGAACGCCTTTGACACGTAGATGTGATATGTGTTTTGACCAGTTCAGTTTGGTATCCATATTCAAACCTAGATAACGGACTGAGGTGCTCCAGGGTATTTTAAACCCAGATATTTTCAGCTGTCTTTTGGGAGGTTTACGTTGGCGAGTAAACATAATCGCTTCTGTTTTCGTTTCATTGAGCTTTAATTTCCATTTGGAGAAAAAATTATGAAGTGAATCGAGCGACATTTGAAGCCGTCCCAGGATCAAATCAGTATCTTTAGATGAGGAGAACGAGGCCGTATCATCAGCAAAACATGCAAGTTTGGTACGATTTTGAATGGGCATATCATGCAGAAATATTAAAAATAGGTACGGTCCAAGGATTGAACCCTGCGGTACACCAGCTGGTATTAATTTGCAGGAAGATTTAGTGTCACTAATGTGGACGACAAATCGCCGATCCAGCAGGTAGGATTGTAGCAGTCTAACCAAGAGCAGTGGTACCCCACACACAATGAGTTTGTGTATTAGACCCTCGTGCCAAACCGTGTCAAAAGCTTTTTCTATATCCAGCAATACCATACCAGTTGACTCATTAAGGTTAAGATGGTGTGCGATATGTTCCGCAACTCTGGCTAGTTGCTGTGTTGTGGAGTGGGCGGCTCTAAACCCAAATTGCTCTTGGAGTATACGCCCTTCCGTTGCGGTTTTTAACCGTGCAAGGATTATTTTTTCAAAAAGCTTGCCCAGGCCGGGAAGTAAACTAATCGGACGATAACTAGTCGGGATAGAACTATCTTTGTTTGGCTTAGGCAGGGCAATTACCTTCGCAGTTTTCCAGATTTTGGGAAAGTATCCTAGAGCAAGGCAACCATTAAAGATTTTAGTGATATAGACTACAGCCTTTTGTGACAAGTTTTTGAGAAGAAGGTTATGTATATCATCGTCCCCAGGTGCTTTGCGGGCGTTTAGTTGGTGGAGACATTTCCAAACTTCTCTAGGACGTGTAAGAGGGCCAAACGGGGGGATCTCAAAAGTTCTCAGCTCGTCAATTGATTTGCTTACATCTTTCTCGACGCCAGGGCTACGCCAATCAAGAGTTAGACGCATGTTGTCACAGAAAGCTTCAGCCAGCGCCTCGCATTGCTCCGCTGGATCACTAGTTTTAGTCCCATCAGAAAGTGACAACGCAGGGATGCAGGTAGAATTGGGTTTAAATGTCTTTACAACTCGCCATATATCATGACCAGGGTTATCTGCTCTAGACAATCTATCGTTCCAAATTTTGTCTTCATGACATTTGATGGCTAGATGAATATCGTTTTGGACTGAGTGAATAACCGATCGAAGGTGCGTTTTAGCAGGGCTACTGGGCATGTTTAAGTCAACACGACGCAGTTTATTTTGTAGCGAATCAGCCTCTTAATATGTCTAGGCAACCTAGAGGAATTAATATTTTGAGTGCAGCTAGGAACACTAACGTCTCTAGCTGCAAGCACGCAAGCTTGAAATACTTCAATGGAATAATTTATTTGTTCAACTGTAGTATAAGTGCGCGACGATAAACTTAAATTGGCATCGATGTGTCTCCGGTAGCTATTCCAGTTAGCTTTTTTGTAGTTGAATATTTGTTTGATCGGCCTACACTCCGCGGTATTCCCCATCGAGAATCTTACCGGCAAGTGGTTCGAGGACATAGCAGATATTGCTGCGACATTATCAATAGTATGAATGTTCAATGCAAGTATTAAATCTGGATTACTTGGCGATAAGTCAGCCCGATAGTTAACTTGAGACGGTTTTTTTTGATGCAAAAATATTATAGTCATGATCTAGCATGTGGGAAAAAAGTACTCTGCCGCGAGTATTACGTGAGCCACTATGCCAATGTTCGTGATTTGCGTTCAAGTCACCCATGATCAGTACATGGCTGCCAAACGCAAAAAGTATATCCAGATCACTACGTAAGAGTGGGAGATTAGGCGACTGATAAACAGAGAAAATGAAGTGATCGATGCCTGACACTTTTACTTTAATGCCAACGACTTCTAAATGTCTTGTTTTGTCCACATAGATGGGTGTGTGAATAATGTTCTCCCTTACGAAAATTGCCACACCTTGACCACGACCAGACACATGCTTATCCCGGCGATAGCACCGGTAAAGAGGCGTATTTAACACAGCTTTGGGGGAGAGCCTAGTTTCGCATATACCAAAGATATCGACAGATAAAGCACTTACCAATTCCAGTAGTTCATGAATTTTAGTTCGCAACCCATCAGCATTCCATGTTACGAATCGTGTTATGTCTAAACTACACATTGTAATGATTCATATGCATCATGACTAGCATCACTTTTTCCATAATAGTGGTGCACGCAGTGAAATCGCTTCTGAGATTTTGAATTAAAGTCATGATCTGCAGTATTTCCTTATCCGTTTCATCATCCGTTCTTGAATGCCCCGTTGGTGGTGGTCCCCAGGCATTTTTATTAGCACGCTGGCCCGGTTCATTGATAACTTGCTGTCGAGGCTGCTCATTTGAATTTTGCTTTGAACCCCAGACCTTTCGTTTCGGAATATTAGGTTCGTTCAACTTCTTTTTCTGTATTTTCGAGAGGTATTCTAACCGAACGGGGCATTTGCCGTAGTTAGCCGGATGTTCTTCATTACAGTTGCAGCACTTTGCAGGTTCAGTGCGATCTTTCTTGCTGCAGTCAGCGGTGGCGTGGTCAGATGTACACTTAACACATCGTGGTGGCAAGTTGCAGTTGCGCGATGAATGGCCAAATCTTTGGCACCTGAAGCATTGAGTCCCAGTTGTACGATTGGGCTTATATTTTTCAATTCTGATCACGCAGTGGCACAAATACTTGATCTTACGGAATTTGGTTATATCTGTACCTGCTGGCAATTGGATCATGAAGGGTGGGTTAGCAGATGATGTATTTTTAGATTTCAGTTTGGTGACAGTGGCGCCTGAGAATCCAAGGTTATTTAACTCAGCTGGAACCTCATCTTCAACGTGGGCAGGTAATCCTTTAATAACTACCTTAGGCGATTGTTCATCTTTACGCGTAAATGTAGTAAAGGGCGCATTTTCTTTCAACAGCCCATTCTTGAGGGCTTGATGGGCTGCAGATGAATAGCACATGATTGCTACTGTGTTGTTATTCCCATACTGAAGGTGATATTGGTTTGTATGTTTTGAAACCATATCTTTAATGCTTCCATGTGTCCAATCTGATTGGATATTTAAGAAAATTCCCGGAATGCGCCCAGTCTTTTTTGGGTGGGTTGTAGCATTTTTGTACTTGACATTGGATGCATCAGTAGCATCTGCCTGATCATCAAGGTCCACATCCTCATACCGGTTTTCGGTCGATACGTCTCGCAACGTGTCGAATTTTGCCTGGTTCTTTGAGCTTGCAGTTTTCTTTGGAAATTTCCATATGTCAGCACTATCGTCAGCTGGTCTCTTCAAGTTGTGCGAAGATGCCGACCTATTTAAGAAGCGATCCATTGCGGCGAAGGAATTTTATAATGGTCGATATCGATATCTCGAAATGTCGCTAATAGTCCCATCGCTATACTAAGATGCGGTAGGACAGGTTCTTAGCAGCAATTTGCGCGTGCGCTCAGTGCGAGAAACAGCGAACTAACTGTAATAGTGGTGGTGGTGGTAGTAGTGGTGGTGGTGGTGTAGGTGGTGGTGTAGTGGTGGTGGTGGTGGTGGTGTGGTGGTGTGGTGGTGTAGTGGTGGTGGTGGTATAGTGGTGGTGGTAGTGGTGGTGGTGGTGGTGGTGGTGGTGGTGGTGGTAATAGTGGTATAGTGGTAATAGTGGTGGTGGTGGTGGAACGGGACTTATCACGCTAACACACGCGAGTAATATCTACCTCGACGTTTCGGCAACATTGCAGTGGCCGTGGTGACGAGTAGACTGAAGTGTGGGGTGTCAAGTCTGCCTAGCAGGGCGAGTCCTTTGGAATACCAGCACTTGGTCATTTTTAGGGCTCCGTAGACAACTAGGAACCCTTATAGTTTCGCCATGTCTGTCCGTCTGTCTGTCTGTCTGTCCGCGGGTAAGCTCAGAGACCGTTAGTACTAGAAATCTGTAATTTGACATGAATATACTTATCAGTCACGCCGACAAAATGCTACAATAAAAAAGGGAAAAAAAAATTTTAGGGTAGGTATCTCCCATAGACGTAAAGTGGGGGTGATTTTTTTTTCTCGACTAACGCTATATTGTGGGGTATCGTTGGATAGGTCTTTTAAAACCATTGGGGGTTGCTAGGACAATTTTTCTATTCAGTGATCTATTTGCGAAATATTCAACTTTAAAGTGCAAATTTTCATTGAAATCGAGCGTCCCGCCCCCCTCGTATATCAATTTTACAAGGAAAATTATAGCGGCTAAGATTGCTTGAGAATTATTAGTAGTTTCAGAGTAAATAGCAGCCTAAGGTATAAAATATACCTAAACTTGGAATATTCCTTACAAAATACGAAATTTTTTCGTAATGGCTACGGAACCCTACTTCGGGCGTGTCCGACACGCTCTTGGCCGGTTCTATTTCTATTTCAAAGTTTATCTTAGCGTATTAATTTGTTTTCTCATTTGTTCTACACAGTCTTTATAAAAGGAAACTAAGTTTTTATTCATTTTAAATTCTAAAGTAGAAGGAAATGATGTGCGCATCAATGTAATTGAGCTATGACGGAAATTGCCGTACAAAATGCAGAGAAAATGCAGTGAATTCTTATAGTTGTTATCAAAGGACAAATTTAGAACGCCACAATGAATTACAACTCGCCACTTGCATCCACTGGTTGCCCGTAACTCTCACGATGTTCAAGCAGGAGGCCGGCCAACATTTCGTCTTCTGTTTCGTGATCGTCACTTGAGGATTGTCCTCCAACGGTTTTATGTACTCACCAACGTGTTACGTGTTACGCACGCGTAATCATTATCCAGTAGTTGATTGAAATTCCAAGATTTCGCTTAATTTTCATGGATTTTCCCAAATATTACGTCGTCAATTTGATTAACGTTGCATAATTAATTATACTACGCCCCCGCCAAATTAGCTTAGCGGTTGAAATTTTAGAATTTTATTCCGAACCCGTGGGAATATCAGAATAAAAGTAACCTATGAGTTATTCCTGATGCTTAACTATAACCGTAAAACGTGGTGAGAAGGGATTGCGGGGAGCAGGGATAGAACTAGTATTTTGTGTTTTCACTTGCTTCTTAAAATGTCTGTCTCAGCTTGCTCTAAAAGTAGTTTAGTTATATTTTTAGACATATATCTTCTTTTTTCTGGTAATTTGTTATCGTCATTTTTTTATTTGCTTCTATCCCTTCTGACCCTACTACGGGGTGAGCTGGGATTTGCTTGTATTTTAGTGTTTATTGTTTAACATATGCAAATAAACGACAGATAACCACTTTTAAACTAAAATTCATACCACCTGAACATTTTTTATCCATAAAGGTCAACTTTCCACAAATTACATTTTTTTATCGAGGTTTGGACTTCAATTTTGTCCCTTCTCACCCTGTTTTACGGTATCAAAATCTGAAAATAATCACAATAAGATTACGAATACAGCAAAATGGTTATTATTGGTTATGGACAACTAAATAAATAATTTAATGAAACATTCCTACATTTCAAGAAACTATTACGTTATACAGTTAAATACACCATAGTTAAGCAGTTGTAAGTATAAATTATTATGTTTGAGATGGGCTTAACTAAACTGCAGCGAAAGCTCTCTTGGAAATTTCAAGGGTCTTGCTAAGCTTTGAAAGATGTACTATGTTTGTACTAAGACAATTATGCAGAAGGAACTTTTTGTTCCTTAATACAAATCCTCCTTGGACGGAAAAAACTAGCTGTGGGAACACTATTTGTATATTTCTCCGAAAATAAGTTTGATATTAATATTAATAAATACGAATGTGAGTATGTTTGTTGTGCTTCCACGCTTAAAATGCCCTATTTGATATCAATCGCCATGAAAATATAGATTGACAGTGGATTGGAAAAAACAGTGGTCTTGGTGCCGAATATGATTTTGTACCTTTCGGCGTCGAGACCCTTGGTCCGTGGGGCCCTGGCGCTCTGAGTCTCTTCAAAGATCTATAAAAGAGACTCAGAGATACCACAGGAGACCGAAGAGCTGGCAGCTTCCTCGCTCAACGCATCAGCCTGCCAGCATCTTTGGTACCATGCCGCAGGGTCCATTTTTAGATTTGTTATAGTTTTAGCTTATTTAATTTTATTGTACCTAATATACCTTTTTTTAGTTGGACCTGTATTGTTAGTTAGATAGTTGGAAAAGGAAATAAGATAATTGGTATTCCGAAATAGTACATTACTGTAGAGGCAGGGAAGTAGTAAATAAAATAAACAAGCTGGCGGGACGCTAGTCTGGTCGCCCTGTTGCGTGCGCGCGTGTCGCGCTGGCTGCTGGCGGGCGGCGGGCGGCTGCGGGCGGTGGTGCTGGGTGTGGGCGTGCGCCGTGTCGCAGAGCGCGCGTTGAAACAAAAGACGGTCGCATTGCCGGCCAGCGGCCTGCAAGGTTGTATGAAATCTCTTTGTAGGCCGCCAGAGTGACCGCGCGCACGCAGCTGACCCGCAGCACCTCAGCGCAATACTTCTCGGCTTATTATTTGTAACACAACGTCAATATTTCATGTCATGTTTGAGAAAAACTATGGTTATCGCGGGCGAGATATAAAATAAATCTGAAAATGGGTTTAATGCTCGAGTTTAACACTGTTTTTCACTTCGATTACGAGAAGATGAAATAACAACAGAGGAAACATTGTTCACTTACTAGGTACCTACCTTTTATTTTTCATGCATTGCTAATATAATTATAAATAGGTATTTAGTTTTATTCATTTATTTTATTAATGTTAAATTTTATAAAGAAACTTTTTTATTTGTGGCTGTTAACACCTGGTTGCCGTGGTCTTAGACAAAGCTTTTACTTTATGCACTAGAGCATAAAAAGTCATTTTGTGTCGCCTAGATCCAGCATAAACACAAACTTTACGAGCATGAGAAGTGAAAAATATATTTTCAGATCACTTTGAGAAACGGGAGCCCAAAAAGATACATTAAAAACAAATTAAAACACAGAGGCTGTTCCTAAAACTATAAAGAAAACAGGCTTGCGTTGGCCGTAAAAAACCAAGGGGGAAAAGGAAATATATTTTCATTTGAAAAGATAAAAGGGCCAAAGTTTCCACGGCAACCAAAACTTTGTTAAAAGGCTAATCTTAACAAAACAAATGCTTTTGCGAAAATAAAACTGTTTCGCGTTAAGTAAACGAAATGTTTTAGTAAGTGCAAATTACTCGGAAATGTGTTCAAGTTTTATGAAGGTATTAAGTTATTTAAACATTGAAAATAATTGATTTTATGTGGTGTATGTCAATAGAGTTAATCAAAAGTATCTCTTATACACAAGTAATAAAAAGCCTGAAAAATCTTATTCTTTATCTGTCCATGACAGAAACCATCTAAAAATAAGCCCACAGTTTTGCTTAAAAAAGAGGCTCTTCTAATCAATAGATACCTACAAATCGAGCACAATAAATTTATAATAGATTATGTGTCGTATTCATTCTCTTAATTGTTATGTAATATTTGTTATGTAAGTAGTGTACATGTGCCTTGACCGCTAGTGCTAGGCATGAGATTAAATAAATAAATCAATCTGTATGGAACCTTCGGTGCACGAGTCCGAATCTCACTTTGCCGGTTTTTAATAATCATGCAACAAAATTATAATTTCAACTCAGTGTACCCTTACCCGTATTGTTTTAAAAACTGACAAACTCTTGGGATTGGTTGGATGACTTTATTTGAAATAGAAGGGATTTACTCTCGAATTTGACGTCTGAAATCAAAAATGGATTAAGTGACGTCACAGCAATGGCGCATACTACGTTTTAGGGTGGAATTGAATTGTTTGCTTAGGACAAAGGGATAGGGGGAATTTTGTAAAGTTCAGGGATATAGCTAATCGGCTCGGTGCATACGTGTTAAATATTTGGAGAGCGATGTTTTGAAATTTTAGTTGTTCGTTGGATGGTTTTGGATAGTCGTTGGCTAGTTTGTTTCTACAGAACAAGCTTTATGTACAGGATGTTGCAAAATTCCTGTACCGTAATATAACCCACATTGTGGCTACTGATTACTAATGCAATACAAAGGAGAAAACAATGAAATTCGAAAAAGAAAATTTTAGTTCTGTATGTTGACTCATAAAAAAACTTTATCTTCATACAATTTTTTATTTTATTTTCGAATTTCAATATTTTTCCACTTGTGTCGTATTAATAATCAGTAGCCTTATTAGTTAAATCGTAGTACTTACAGGCTTTTTTGAACATCCTGTACACCGGTTTATATTTGCATGTTTTGGCGACAAATCGGATACGTATAAAAATACATAAAATTTACCATTCACATTTCAAACTTTCCGCTCTATATGCAATTCAGTTTCCTTGACTGTACTTTCAAACACACTGAATAGTGTACCATCATGGAACCATTGTGCTACTAATGTCATCTTTTGTCAAAGAAATCATAGCGAAATTTTTAAAAAGTTCCACCTATATATGAATGAGTTTTTTCAACTATACAGTACGTTCATACACACAAACATACGTTCAAAAAATATAACCCTCTTTCGGGCATTCGAGTAAAAACATTTTGATAATATATGTCGAACCGACACAGTCATACACAGATGTGGGTCTATAGCAACGATGCAAACTAAAAGGTTATAGATTCATTGACATAGTTCTCTTCAAAATAACCCATGAATCATTCAATTAAAGGTAAAGATTAATGTAATACAGTCACAGAGTACTTTTTATATACTGGAATACAGTCAGCGGCAAAAGTGAATGAGCGGTTACGGTGCTCAAACTCTACACACGACTCTATTGCCAAGGTAATAAGAGAGTGTTTAGATCATTTGGAACACCACAACTGCTTATCTACTTCTGCCGCTCACTGTACACAGTGAGGCCCGGTTGTGTTAAAAAAAATAGCCGTTTTTTCGAGATCATGTTTGGATAAGGACCTACAGAGGCGTTTAAATGAGTATCAATATTAAAATAACCTTTAATAAATTATTTGATAGGAATCATAAGTAACCTTTCACACCTCAAATTTCAATGGGATATTTTACATTCTTATCGATTAAAATGACATTATATCGATTAGTTGTTCTGAAGCAAAACGGATCCGATCGAGATAACTTAAATTGATTATCGTTGGAACTTGATAGTTTAGAGTTAATGGCCGTTTAATATTTCACTGATAAAGCAAATACAAGTAAAAAATAAACTTTAACAGTATAAACATAAGGATGCTTCGATTAAAAGGCGAAAACTATGTTTTTTCTAGTCATAAAAAATCTGTTAGCAAAGTTACACTTCGGTCGGATGGTCGGATTTGCAGTGTGAAAACCTCGACTTTAATTTAAGGAGTATAAGGTTTATATCAAAATTTGATTTTCAAACGGCCGGTAAAAAGAGTTTTAAAATTTTATCAGCTACGACTAATGGAGCATTTAATGTTAAAAATTGGTTTTGAAACTGTTAACACTTATTAAACTTTTTAGGCTTAATACCGATACTTTGAATAATTGGGTCTGATGTACGATAACAGAATATGTCCAAGTATCTTTTCCCTTAACGCATTCACTACCACCGACGCACATTTATGCGTTTTTGGAACTTCGCCCAGTGCCGCTGTCATAATTATTCATACATTCATACCTTCCTAGCGACAAATGAGATTGTTTGTCCGTTCACCTGGGTGCGGTACGCGGTCACAAATAAGGGAAAATAGTTCCCGTATTGCACCTGAAAACAAAACTGACACGGTGGTGCGTTACGGAAACTATTTTCCCGTACGATGTTTCTTTACCGTAAATTCAAAATAAAAGAGTTATTCACAAATCTGTACTTGTCTCTTTTCTACCTTTATAGGAACCAAGTTAATTCCTTCCAGCACCGAGGGCGACAACACCATTTTCACCGCCGCACCCAGCGAACGTTTAATACGGGAAAATGTTCTTAACAAAGACGGGATGGACCATAGCTAGATAATATAATACATTCCTTTATTAAACTAAATAAAAAAAATAGCTTTTGTCAATTCGATTTCCTTTTGTGCCTATTTATAGTATTAGCAACATTCTTACTATAATGTACGAAGATATTGCAATTCCAATTTCTCAATACAAACCTCAGCAAAGTCTGGGTTCATTCAATAAAGTAAGTATTTTAATTAAGCGAGAAATAACTTTGGCATTTTGTTAAGTGAATACAAATCTGGCCAAGTTGGTGGCAGACACTCACAATGGGTTCCAACATCACCATCGTCATTATGAGCCGTTAGACGTCCATTGTCGGGCCACAAAACAGAAAGGTACAGAAGTCAATCTCATGTATGTACTTCAGTTTTCATACCTACGCTCGGCGGGCGCTCTAGGGTTGTCAACTATGGCTTATGCACAAAAAAACTATCGTGGTAATGGCACTCGTATCCTAGTGTTTTGATTTTAGAATGAAACGGGAAGAATGGAAATATAAATAAATAATAACTAAAATATTGTTATGTTAATTTCATCGTTATATTACAAATTTGTCACATAAAATATCTTTCGACGATTTCGACATTGGCAAAATGAACGATTATTATATTTTAAAGTGTAATAAATTCGGGTTCTCCATTATTGCACAAAAAAGTGCACAGACGCGTGTCTCAAGTGGATGGCACTCGCGCTCACACTGTTTCCAACCGGTCCGAGATTTCGTGTCCGAGAACAGTGTTTATGTGTGCGTTGCTCGAGCGCATTTTGATGTGTAGATTGATTTCTGTACTTCAGATAAGTTTTGTGGTTGGACATGGCCTCCAGCACCGGGTTGCCCTCAACTCAGTCCATCTAGTGGGTGGCTTGCCAACGCTTCGTCTTCCGGTTCGTGATCGCCATTTGAGAACAGTTAGTTAGAATATGACTCCTTGCCTGCAAGCAAAATTTTAAATAAATGCAAATTGATATTTTTTTGGTTATGCCTGCCGAGGCTAGCGTGTGTGGCCGGCTTTATCGCTGTCTCTTGGTACAGGGGCCTTTAAATATTTTTTGACATTTATTTGACATCTCTTTTAAAAACATACTAATCAAATCTGCTGGCTATCTAGTATTGTTATTGTTGTTTAGTATTGTATTGTATTGTATTTATTTGTTCCGTAGCTTTTTAAAAATATGACCACTGTTTCATTTTTATGAAGCTCATAAAATCAGTAGTAAGATGGTAGAATCGGACCTTGGATTTAAAGCCACATGGTCAGAGACACTTTGTACACCCAGTAAAAATAAATATCCTATTATAGTTCGATGCTCTGTTAATTGCGCGCCGGAGACGCTGGCCGCACAATAGTTACCTGGCAACAAACGCAATGGATAGGGTTGTATATTAGATGGCATAAAACTATTTGTAATATTATTTTAGCCGAATTAGCGATGTGCATACTCATCATTACGCATATTTAAAATTATTTGAAATTAAAAAGCGTAAATACAGAAAGCATCATTGTCATGAATACTAACGTCAAATAGCATAAATACAGAAAGTCATAATAATAAATTAGCATCATTACAAAGTGCATAACCACAATCACGAGCCTGATGCACTACGAGAAAAGGTTAGTTTTGTGTTGATATAATATATTTAGGAACTAAGGCGAGGTCAACGGAGGTCCGCGAAGCAGACCTCCTATTTCTGCGTTGCTTGGGTGCTTCGCGCCTGGATATCATACTAACCTAACCTAATGTACTTAACGTGATCTAAACTAACCTAATATACTTTTTTTTATTCGACTGGATGGCAAACGAGCAAGTGGGTCTCCTGATGGTAAGAGATCACCACCGCCCACAGACACCTGCAACACCAGGAGATTACAGATGCGTTGCCAACCTAGAGGCCTAAAAGATGGGATACCTCAAGTGCCAGTCAGTAATTTCACCGGCTGTCTTACTCTTCACGCCGAAACACAACAGTGCAAGCATTGCTGCTTCACGGCAGGATTAGCAAGCAATATGGTGGTAGCAATCCGGGCGGACCTTGCACAAGGTCCTACCACCTGCAAAACCTGCTGTTGTTCATTTGTAACAAATAATCAATAGCCCAAATAATAATATGCATAATGTGTATTAGTCTAATACAAATTGGTCCAACTGAAATTATTCTTATGCCAAAAAAGTAGTAGGCCAAAGTATTACTATGCGACAGTACTTTTATGCCAATACAAATTATGCCAATTCAATTATGCGAAACAATAGTCTAAAAAAATTGCGATCGAAGGGTATCCCATGGATAGATACTCAGAGAGAAATCTCGCCTCTCACGCGATATCCTGGTAGAACTATAATTTTTTGCCCTGTGACGGGCGTTAGGGTAGGGCGCGGTGGAGCGACCGCCCAGGGCGCCGGACTTAAAAGGACGCCTAAACCCTACCTTCTAGAAAATTCCCAAAAGTTGGGGGCGCCTTGGAAATCTCGCCCACGGCGCTGGAGGTCCTATTAGCTCTTTGAGAACAGAACCCTAAAAAGAAATAGAAATAAAATCGAAGTAATTATCGATAAAGTGACTCCCACGCAATAAATATCGATGTTAATCTTTAATACCAAACAGTTGGTAGTCGCAATAAAATGTGTTGCTTATAGCAGTGCCAAGATGGTATGTTATTTAGCGTCTCCTTATAATGCTTTTGCACAAAATAAAAGAAATCACTTTTAAAATTAACTCTTTAAGAGTCGATTTTCATATGCCTAAGGCCTTTCACTTTGTTGTCCGTCTATCTGTCTGTCCGTCTGTCAACATTTTTTTCTAGGGAATGCGTAGAGGTGTCAAGCTGAAACTAATAACAAATACTCAGATCGGTATCAGATAGGTATTTACCTAAAAATTGATCCGAAACTCTCGGTGTGCGAGACTATTCGCATTTGGCCGTTTTTTTTGTATTGTCATCCATATTAATAATATTCGTACCAAATTTCAAGGTAATTCAATTACTAGCAAGATTTAAATATAATTTATGTACCTACATACTTATAAGTAAATGGCAAGTTAAGACAGACATTGAAGTTGTAATTTTATTATCATTTTCATTATCTTAATCTTCATTATTTTTGTTACCATTATTTTTAAATTCTTCTATTTTGACACTATAATTTTATTTTTGCCTGTTTTTATTTCGATTATTATTATACTAGCCGCTACCTGCGACTCCGTCCGCGTAGAATTCGGTTTTCACTATCCCGCGGGAACTACTCGATTCCCCGGGACTCAAACTATCTGTATACCAAATTTCATCTAAATCGGTTTAGCGGTTTAGACGTGATGAAGTAATAAACAAACTTACAAACAAACAGACTCACAAACTTTCGCATTTATTATATTAGTGGGAATTGGGATACATACATTACTTTTTTATATATTTAACGATCCTTTTTTAAATTTATTATAATTACTTGTCATTTTTATAATGTTTTTTCGGAAGGTAATAAATACATCTAAAAATACATCTTCATTTTATTCATCAACGAGTTTCCAAAGAAGTAATGTAAATAACATGACAGTAACTAATAAATCTCTCAAACCCACTAACAAATTGCATAGGCTCTAAAAACAAGCATCAGTACTCGATACTATCGTTCTAGTTGACCACTAATCGCCAATTTGAATCGGAAACTCGTAAAACTTATCAAAACCGATGATACACTATAAATTTGTGGTCGGCATTAAATTCGACAGTAACGTTTATTTGTTGAAATGGCTCGGAAAATCAATCGTATAAAATTTAGTGCGGTAAGTACTTAATCCTACTGGTGTTGCAAACGCCTAACATTACATAGTTCTAAGGCCTGTACCTATATATTTTTTAGTTTATCATAAAAAGTGACCCCTAACTAATGTTTTAAACTTTTGTGATTTCCACTTATAACAATTTCAGCACCCGGCGGGACTTATCACGCTTAACAAAACGCGTAATAATTAAGTCAACGTTTCAGCCACATTGCAATGGCCGTGGTCACGAGTAGACTAAAAGTGTAGGTGACGTTTGCTTAGCAGTGCGAGTCTTTCAGGCTACCCGCACTTGATTACAATTCGTATCGGCATCCGTATCTGGAACAACCCACACTTGTACTTCATACGTGGCTAAAACGTTGAGGTACCCAATTATTACTCGTTTTGTTAAGCGTAATAAGTCCCAAACGCTGTAAGTAATAGTAAATGTTATAATAAGTGACCCTTACATATACAGCGTGTATTTTTGATACAACCTCAAACTTTAAGTGTAGTTACTGAAGGCCCTAATGTGGCCCTTTATTCAAAACTTCGCATTTGTTGACGTGACAGCCTGTCATACAACGCTTCTCTCTCATATCAAATTATTGTAGTGCTGCTCAAAAAAAAATTAAAAATACACCTAATCCTAAATTAACAATTTGTTTTAATATCGGTTCACAGCACTTAAATCTAAGTCTCGTTAAAGTTTAAGGCTATATCAACAATACATGCTGTATTCATCAAAACTTGTAAGTCCACTTTGCAAAGAGGTCTTCCATTCAATTCTCCGTTTCCCAGCAGTATCAGCAGCGGTATCTCATCAAATTGCCAGGGAAAATATCTCCCAATAATTTTAAAATAACTTTTTGATCCAATCGATTCTACAAAAATAAACTCAAACTAGAACTTATAGTAGTAGCTCAAAAATGGCCAGTAGACGACCCTTGATTGGTAAGAGGAGCCTTTTGCAAGTAATTTAAAAGAGAGCCCATATATCTGAGAGGGGTTTAGTTTGTTCAGATGGGAAATAACTCCATGGACAAAGATGGATGGCTGGATTGATTTTAGGTTGGTAACAGTGGATTAATGTACAGTAGGACGGCGAATTAAGACTAATTTTTTTATGCAATGTAATAAAAGCAGCGGGGCACATTGCTCGCAGGACTGATGGCTGCTGGGGTCAGAAGGTTCTCAACAAGGTTCTCGGTGGCGTCCGCGGACCGAGAGACGAGCTGTCGGTAGGCCCCCAACAAAATGGAGCGACGACCTGGTTAAGATCGCGGAATCGCGGAATCGCGTTGGATGTGGAATGCACAAGACCGGTCTGAGTGGAGAGCCTTGGGGGAGGCATTATGTCCAGCAGTGGACATCTTTCGGCTGAGATGATGAATAAAAGCGTGTCACGTCCATGACTAGTTTTAAATTAAGATGGACTCATCTCTTCTTGTGGGTGTTGTGAAAGGTGATACCACAGATTTCAAGACCTTAATTATTCAGTACAAATCAATTTCTAATTCTGCAAGACGAATTATTGCATTATACAAAGCTTATAATTTAGGGTTCCTTCTCTAATGGACACACACGCAAACAGTTTAAAAAAAATAACTTATCCAAAAATAGTCTAATGAATCATAATCATTCCTTAGACAGGGAAGTGTTAAGTGGAGATCGAGTGCCAGCAAACGTAGTAAAATGGGACTTCAGGGCAGGAATTAGAGAGAGATAAAACATATTCATGGCAGGCCATGGGGACGCTTTAGTCTAGCAATGGACTGATGCAGGCTGACGATTGTTTTTATCATTCTTTAATTAAGTCATTAGATCATTGTTTTACGAGTAAGTACGTCTGATATCTTTTCTTTATCGGACACTCTTGACAGAGTGATCATGATCATGTGGGGTCGTACATCATTGTGGTCACTGGCTTCCTGATCCTTCTTCATCTCTTTGGCCGCTTGCTGAGCGCATTCTACTATAGGGATCTTGACGACAGATTTGATGACGTCTGTCTATCGGGTTGGTGATTGACCAGTGGTATATTGCCTTCAATTCTGCCCCGAATCCCCAACCGCTCCATTGCATCCTGTTTGGGGGTATGGTCAAAAAACTTTAGAATTCGCAGTTTCACAAGCGATGACGGTCTTTGTTTAATATTAACATGTCTGAAATGAAGGTGCTGGCTGAAAATCAGCGCTGGGGCATTCTTAACGTCTCAGCATTATGCTGAGCCAGTGTCCGATTCACAACCGCAATGACACATATTATCTTACTACTTATCTATACTGTCGTAGTACTTAATAATATTGTTGTGTCTTGTGTTGTCATGTCTTTTGTTATATTGTGAATAAATGTATTTCTTTCTTTCTTTTGAAGTAGGAACATGTGAATTAAAGAGCGCCTACTGTATTTCACAACCATGTGGCCCGTTGCTTTCTGACTAATATTTACTCCGCCTCGTCAAAGCTCTGCTGCAGCGGGCGAATAAATGATAGCTTTGATTTTAATACGTTTTTCATCGGTTGCTTTAGGTTTATTACATTTCATACAAATACGTTTAGTAAATAATATTATTTAACATTAAGATTTTCATGACCTTTACTTATACCGATATTTTGATCGGATGAACTTGTAATATAGTACAGATATAACAATTACAATAATAACGTCTTCTACATTCTCAAGTTACTGCTGAATAAGTTTTTTTGTTTATAAATTGTCCGCCAAATGACAAACCAATGGTACAAAGCAGTCACTATTAAAACTGCGGATAGACTGCTGCCTGGAACATTAGAATGCTACTGGTCGCGAGACGATGGGTGACTAGAGTTTACTTGTCGTGGCCGCCTGTTGCACTGTTTGCCAACATCTCAGAATGCTATCAGGTGTTGATATAATTGAGCATTCTAGTAAATGTTACACAACACGTAAGTTCACAAAATAAACAGCAGCGTTTTAGCAAGCGAAAAAACGAGAAGTCCTACCAGTTTTCCTACGGAGCCGAAACGTGGACCTTGATTGCGGGGCTAATCCACAAAAGCGAGAAAACGAAAGTCTTCAAGTGCGTCCTACCAGTTTTAACCTGCGGAGCCGAAAAGTGGACCTTAACTAATCCACAAATTCAAGGTCGCTCAGCGAGCTATGGAGAGAGCAATGCTAGGGGTTTATTTAAAGGATAAAATCCGAAATCACATTATCCGACAAAGAATGAAAGTCACCGGCATTGCTCAAAAAATTAGTTTGCTGGAGTGGCATTGGGCTAGCCAAGTCTGTCGCAGGACCGATGAACGGTGGAGCAGACGAGTCCTCGAATAGAGACCACGGACGGGAAAACGTAGTGTAGGGCGTCCTGAGGCACGGTGGACGGACGATCTTAAGAGGGTCGCTGGCGGCGGATGGATGCAAGGGGCTGAAGACAGAGTGTTGTGGCGCGCCATAGAAGAGGCCTATGTCCAGCAGTGGACAGCTGTAGGCTGATGATGATGATGATAATGATGCTTAAGCAAGCATTCTAGCAAGCATCAAGCGAAAAGACGGAAAACTTGCTTCGAGCTTTTTGCCGAGCATCCGTCAAACAACAATAAAAAATTTAACGAGCATTAATAGAGCATTCCCCAGAATGATCGTGTAGAATGTTAGGCTCTATGTTTGGCCCTGGTCATCGTTGAGTTCGACAATTTTAAAAACGACGGATGTTTGATGTTCTGTTACAAGTGAATGCTCAAATTTATCAGCACCTTCAAGATTCCGCTGCTCTATAAAATGTACAAGTAACACTACAGAGTTCGCAAAGGGTATCATTTTCAAACTGAACGAGCATATACGAGCAAAACCCCCTAACGAAGCATCTAAAATTTCAAAAGCAAACTGATCCCTTAAGGTAAATAAATGAAGCCAATGTAAGTAAACGGATAGCACAATAAACTCGGCAAAGAAATGGCAATAACAGAACAAAATGGCGAATGTAGAGATTTCCCGGGATAAGTCTCTATTCGGGAATTGTTCGAATCATAACGGGGAGATACCGCGACAGTGACAAACGGTATACGCCTCTGGAGGAAATATGGGGGGAGTGCGAGAGACGGAACGCAGCGGGAGCGGGGAGGAAGAAGTTTGAGAGGAGAAAGAACGGGGTGAAGTGGTTAAAAATGTAAAACCTTCTTCTGACATTTTTAGGAATAATAAGAACGTAGGCACCTACCTTAAAATAACACTTAGGTTAATAACGCACCTAGAATCAGTCTTGTGGAACGTTGTGGTGATAATGATAACTTATTATCAAATGGCCTCACTTGTTCTTTAAATTTTGCTTAGTTACAAGGTATTTGAAAAATAATTGAGAAAATAAAAACAGATAAAACATAGCTAAGCAAAGAAGTCATTACGACGGTAAGCACTCTTGAAGCTGATGGTATAAATCATAATCTAGTGTATTTGAATTTACTTAAAATAAAGAGTTTCTTTTTTTGTCATCTTAAACAAGAAGAAGATTATGTAAGAAATAATTTCACTTTACATTCACATACGAGGGCAAACACCATTGTCGTATGGAAAAAGAGATACATAACAAAAAAGATTCGGAAGAACTAAGATTATCCTTTTTTTTTTGAAGACATTGTTTTCAGTCATGTCATTAAGTCATAGTTTGACATAACATTGCACCTCTGTTATAAAATTTTATAGAAAGCGTTAAAGTGACTGATTGACTCATCAACCCTCCTCCATATCTTTAAACTTGGAAGGCTGAATTGTTGTATTTATGAATAAGATGGCATTCCAATTTGGTAAAAGCCAATGGCGTAAGCTAAAAAATAATCACATTAGCCACTCATAACTTGTACCACAAATGTAACGCATATGTTTGTAGAAAGTCTAATGTTTCAAAGAAAACTCCGGCAAACATGCGTAATTTGATACTATGCATTGAGATAAATAATGATATATGTACGAAAATAAACCATAAATTTACATAAAAATTTTCTCGTGCTTTTTGACTTCTGCAAAAATACTTTTGTGTTGGTAGACGTTTTGAGTTTGATACTAGCTGCTTTACCAGACTTTACATTCCTATATTTATTAATCTATTGATGATTATTGCCTTATTGTGTAACGAGTTCAGAATCGCAATCCTTTTCAACACTTTATTTTGTCACATAGTAAAGGAAGAGGTTAGAAAGAGACAGTGGATGCTTCTTGGCACACAAAATCGAACCGTTTGTGTATTTGTTGATTGTATTAACGAAATGATAAAAATGGCTACCGTGTCCGTTCGCGCGCCCGGCTTTTGACAAGAACTGTGTGCCCGGTACCACGAAACTCAGTGCCGCGGTGATTAGCGACGCCCGTCATACAGTTTGCGATAGCTAAGCGACAGTCACAATTCCGAGACGTTATCTAAATAAGTAGCTCAGTACTTATCGAATCTCGGCAAACAGAGTTTAGCTTTCTTACACTTATGGCAGCAGAAGAGTACGGTTTGAGTTGTAGTTTATTGTTAGGCTACTAGGAAATACTCATGTAAGTATGTAGCTCACACCATATTCGTACAAGCTGCTGGCGTCCGTCAATCTTCGTACAAACTTACATGACACAAGCGTGCAAGCTACTTGCATGAAAATGTACGAACTACAAGCCACATAGCCAAGCGAATCAGCTCGTTGAAGTGGAAATGGGCAGGCCATATAGCACGGAGAACAGATGGCCTTTGGGGCTGAAAGTTCTCGAATGGAGACCACGGATCGGCAAGGGCAGCGTAAGGGTTTTATCCAAAGGTTCCCAGAAGCAACTGGAAGTCTTTGGAGGAGGCCTATGTCCAATAGTGGACTTCCTACGGCTGGGATGATGTACGAGCTGCAGGCATGTGTATACCCGGATTCCCAACCTTATCTGACGCACAAACAAACCGTTCTAGCATCTTAACATTACCAAGGATGCATTAATATTTCCAGTCCCTTACGCAGAATATTTCAAACAAAAGGTCCAGCCTGTCTCTTGGGGCGAGATATCAGTTCTCCGGGTTATATCCAAATTATTCACGCTCGCTCACGACCATATTCCCAGGTGGGGTGGTCAGAGCCGACTGCTAAACAGATCATAGGGACAAAAAGTTTACAATGATCATAGCGCCAGAGCTATGTAGTGCAAAGGGGGTGTATTGGTGATGATGAAATTTACAGAGATTTAAAAACAATCTTTCTTTTTTTTCATTATAACATTGCTTTCTAAAATCCATCATTGCAAAGAAGAAAACGCCGCAAGAAACTTGCAGTAAGACTTAAAAAATATGAAATCAGTGAAATCACACTCCAAGTAGGTATACCTAGTCAAACCATGATTCCTTGTCCACCGTAGAACGTTATCTTAGTAAGTGTCATAATAAATTTCCTTGTTAAACAATGCAATGTCATTATGACTCTACGAAAAGGTTCCACAGTGGGTTATAATTCAGTTGGTTTGACTGTAAAATTTACTAGCCTAAATCACTATCGAAACAAAATATAATATAATATAACAATAATATAATAATACAAGAAGAAGTAGAAAAAATATACAAACATTAGAAAACAGAACCCCTCCGTTTTTGAAGTCGATAAGAAAGAGGAAACGCTGCCAGCTTTTTGGGCACAATAAAATGCCACGGGAGTTATTTTTATAGATCTATTTTAGTTTTTTGCAACTAGTTCTTATACTTCTGTATCTAAGTTGTTATATTCAAATTACCCCACAATAAAAAAGATATTTCATTGATACAATAATTTTTAAAATTTCATACAATAGTAGATTTATTCAGGTGCTACTTTTCGTAGGCCCACATATGATCGATTTTGATCACCTTTCTGTGTTATAAAACGCACGCAACGCACGTTTACGAAGCGTGATAATAATAGTATAGTTCATACATATTTACAGTTAATCGCTGTACATAAATCTGTCATTCCGTTAACTCTACCACATCACCATTAACTAAATCTAAGCACTCAAAATTCCCCCTAAATCAGTTGGGCCGCGCGTTTGTCACCCGCCGCCATTTTGGTCGTGATTTCCCACCAATCAGGCTCATTAGCGTGTTCGTTGTCTCTTTCTATTGTCATGCTGTGCCGTGTTTAGGCACGTTTAGTGGGTAAGCGGATTTTGGACTGAACTTGTCACTTTTCAGGGATATTTGGAAATAATTCCGATCCGCATTAGCGATCCCTTCAAATAGCGAACCTAAAATGTTAAAAATAAAGTTGTGTTAAATACTTGGAATGTATATGTGAATATCGTTTAATAATATTGTAAATCTGTTTAAAAAAAATATATACCTTGTTGAGTTTCTTGCCGGATTCTTCTCAACAGAGGTTTTTCCGAACCGGTGGTAGATTTTTTTTTGACATTCATAAGTGCTTTTTATAGCCTAAATTGAATAAAGATATTTTGACTTTGACTTTGTCTTTTTATAATCTGATGGCTGTAAATAAGAATGTTTTATGATGACGAATAGTAATTGTAAGTATGTAATAGATTTATTTTTCGACCAACTTAGATCAAATTGTAAGTATTTCATACATTTATAGCTAAGTGTATATGTAAGCTCCGTACAACGTACAATGTTTTAAAAATAAATAGTTGAGTAATAAGTTTTTGTAAAAAATTCTAATACAAGCTTTTATGCTGGCGGTACTTTTTGCCCCTGGTTACCAAAGTAGGTAGTCGTCAAGACGATTCAAATGAGACCAAAATCGATGCGGTCGTGTCGTTTTATTACAGAGTTCCTATGGCCAACATCTAACTTCATCATCAGATCAGCTCCACGTCATAATAATATTGCATTGTCGTCGGATACATGCATGCAAAATTTCAGCTCAATCGGTGAAAGATTATATGCACTTGAAATTTAAGTTGAAATATTAATTCCACCGGAACAAACATAACTAGTAACTTTACATTACAACTTGTAATAAAGTACTATTTTAAATTCTCATTCTCTTTGGCTGTCGCCCTGTCGGAGGCTGAATAGCGCTTTACTCTTGCCATGCGCCGCGAAAAAAAAAAGTGGTTGAACGCGGTAATTCGGCCGACGGCGCGTACTTATAGAAAATAATTAACGCGTAATTAGAGTATAAATCTTAACCTAATTTTAAATTTTGACCTTGCAAATAAATAGTGTTACTTAGTATGAATTATAACGGACATTTTTTAGTGTAAAAAACATTAAACACAGCGGCTGTGAGTGCTTTATTGAAGTCGGCTTTTGTGAAGTGTGTGTAGTGTGTGTCGGAGGTTTGTGGATCATAAATTGTTATTTAGTATTAATGCTGCACAAAAAAATAAACCACGGTCTTAGAGACAATTATTAATTATTATATTATCGAAGGTTTTATTAAATCGCAAATTAATAAGTAGTTAAACATTAAAAACAACAAAGGGTCACTCGCGTTGCCCTTAGCAACTGTCAACTGTTGTATTGGCAACCTAGCAACCAAAAACCGCTGAATGAAACACTTTCTTGTGTGACGACCCCCTTTAATTTTTAAGTTTATTTTACTTTTAGTATTTGTTGTTGTAGCGGCTACTGTAATACATAATCTGTGAACATTTCAAGTGCCTAGCTATTACGGCTCAAGAGATAGAGCCTTGTGACAGACGGACAGACAGACAGACAGCGGAGTCTCAGTAATAGGGTTCCGTTGGCACCCTTTGGGTACGAAACCCTAAAAATGAATGAATTAGTGAATGGAGACCGCGGTTCCGTAAGCGCGGCGTAGAATGTCCACTAGTGATGGACGTGGACGGATGACCTGGTTAAAGCTGCGAGTTCACGGTGGATGCAAGCCGCTTCCAACCGAAGCAACTGGTGGTCTATGGGGGAAGCCAACATTAGACGTCCTACGGCTGATAATGATAATGGTGTTTTAGACTTCGAAAAGAAAGTTGGAAAACTTGAAGGACCACTAATTCATTGTCCAATCTGTAAAGACTTTTTCTCAGGAACGTGCCGAGGCCTGTGTTCAGTAGTGGGGCGTATACAGGCTGGGATGAGTTACGGTGCGGTTAAAAAAGCTGCATACACTAGCGAAAAAAAGTGTTTGTGTGAAGTTCCCAGTCCGTATTGGGTCCGCATGGGAACTACGGCCCAAGTGCCGCGATGATGATGATGACTTAGTCAAGTTTGTGGCCTAGTTTAAGCGAGGCACTGGTGCTTTCCGGGTCATAATTAGCGGTGAACTGCTGCGTCGAGAAATTAAGAATTTATCAACAGTAAGCAGATGATTTAACCCTAATCTGGATATAGGGAATTTGCATTAAGAATGGTATGTTTTACAACCTACTAATATTATAAATGTGAAAGTTTTGTAAGTATATTTAGTTTATTTGTTACCTTCTCACGTCTAACCTCTGACCCGATTGAGATGTAATTCGGTATACAGATAGGTCGAGTCCTGGGACTAGGTTATTTTAAGGAACTAACTAGGATAAGGAAGGACATAGGATAGTTTTTATCCCGGCAAAATGCAGCTCCTGCAAGATACGAGGGGCGGCTGAAAAGTTCTAAGCCTAAGGCTTCTAAGCGCAAGTTACTATACGAGAACAAACTTCATCTAAACCATCTTGACACAATTCTAAAAATGCCTGACAAGTGTGAACACGACGTTCTTTATCGAAAGCTGTGAGTATTTTCGGCACCCAACGCTCACTAACTTTTGTGCAAATGTTAATGCAAAATCTCTACAACTCTTTCCTTGCTAATTCCGAAGGCTTCAGCTATTTGCCAAACCTTAATTTACCGATCCTTTAATACTACATTTTTGACTTTTTCAGTATTTTCTTCAGTCACAAGCGATATTGGCCTCCCTGAGCGACGATCGTCTTCGATCGACTCCCGTCCAAGTTTAAAAAGTCGACTCCATTTTTTAACAGTTGCATGAGAAGGGCCTGATGCGCCGTAAATTCTAGCCATTTCTTCAAAAATACTTTTCGGCGATTTGTCACATTTCGCGAGGAACTTAATGACTGCACGGTACTCAATTTTCGTGATATGCGTTGATAATTCACACAATATTATCGTCGCATATCTCGAGATGTAATAACAAAAACACGACATTTTTTTCTTTTAATTATTTACTTTTTAAATGGTATTTTTAGTGGCCAGTACCGCTAACATATGCAACCTAAAAGTACCATAACCACTCACGTGCTTTGAGCAACTACGGTTGCTAAATATATTTTAGCAAAATGCTCTGCATACACTGCGTCGTTATTGCAGCGCAAGGCAAGAGCAATTCATGGCCGTTTTTTTTCACGCGAGCAGCTGAGTGGAGGCTTAGAATTCTTCAGCCGCCCCTCGTAGCGAGAAACAAATTCTACACGGACGGAGTCGCGGGCAACAGCTAGTGCTATATTAAAGTGTATCTTAAGACCGGTAAGGAAGGAAGAACGACGTAAGCTCAAGTAGTAGTTGCCTGAAATCGAAGAGATAATTTCCACACCGTCCATCATGGAACAAAATAATCTTTTTATTTCATATACAAGACTGTTTAATACCTGCAGATTTCTTTGTGATTTATTTAAATTGAACATTCCAATTAAAAGATACTACGAATTAAAAAAATATCAATCTAGTCAAAAAATGCAATAAGATACATTTACTCTACGTCTGTACACCCCGGCTTCGCACAGTTATAGTTTTTGGGAAATGGAGCTGAAAAAGGTGTGTGAAGTGCCCTTGACTAAGGACCTTTTTTGAAAACTGTACTCGTGCAAATCCGGGACGGGCTTGGCAGAAAATATACCGACGAAAATGCCTTTACTTTTTAACAAAGTTTCTGTAATAAACTCAGATTCGGCTTTCCCCGAATAGGATTAAAGTAAAAGTAAAACAGATTTGAAAGAAAATAAATAAATGTAAAATTTTATTGCAATTAACTTTCGTCTGCAAAGAAAATAAATTATGTCTGAAGTTCAAGTTTAAGTAAGTTACCTCTTTAATTGAATTTAAACCTTATATTACTCGTATGTACGGCCCTAAACTCGTAGATGTAGTGCTGTAAATAAAAAAAAACCTTGGGCACAAAACACAAAACAACAATGACAAAAGGGCCTAGGGTTTAATTTAAAACATTATAATACAAGTTAGCAATTGCAAGTGTGCTGAAATAATGCAAAACTTTTTGTGAGTTTATACTCGTACAGGTTAAGAAAAGAAATTACCTATTTCAATTATATAAATTCGTGGTCCTTTTTTTAGATACAATAATCAACCTTTTAAAAAAAATTGACAATAAATTGATTATTTATTCACCTATTAGGCTGAAAAAATAAAAACAAAGCGTTTTTCGAACAAACAACCGCGTTCAACGAAATACCGAATAGTGAAAATGTTTCTTTTTCAATTTCCGTGGTTTGTTTGAAGAGCCGAATTAAGCCATCGCAATGTTGTCTTTTAATTATTCCCGTGGCCGTGAGAATATCGCTTACGGAGAAGAGTGGATTCAAAAATATAATGAAAACTGCTTATTTGTTGATATTCTACAAGTATTCTTCTCACAAGTCCGGATTTTGTACGTCTCAATGTTTCACGTAAAGTCATTGTGGTTTAGAATTTTTTTCGCAGATGTATACAGCTTGCCTCATGATGTTTTTTCTTAATTGAAAACTCATGATGATTTTTAATTTTACAAAATTATTTTTGATTGATTTAATTGGTTCATAAAACCCATGTTACTCTTGACTTAACTGTCAACCCTCGCCTGCGGCTCGGGTTGATGTAAATGTCTTGATATATTTATTAAAAAATCTACTATTTTAATTCAAAATAAGCTAGCGACTCTTTATAAAGCAGAAGCAACATTATAATGGCGGCAGTAATCACAAATATTAAAAGAGACTGAAGCGTCCAGACTCCGGTGGCTTGGACATGTGGAAAGGTTGGGAGAGGATCGTGATGAGAGCGTACTTGGGACATCCCATTGGGCATAGACCGGTTGGTCGTCCCGCTGGTGGGGCGAAGTAGAATGAGACCTTTTAGATCTTAAGGTCGAAAGGCTAGCAAAAGCTGGCCCAAGATGCATGCATGATACCTATATAAGTCTGGTGTTGAAGTCCAAGAACGCATTTCAAACTTAAACTCAAACTCACAACATTTATTTACAAGAAAAACACACTACATCACAACAAAAACACAGTAAAAACATAAATAAGAGAAGAGAGAAAAATAAGAGACATTGTGCTGTAGTGTGATGCCAAAAGGACTCAGCTCAGCATGTGCCGTAGCCCTGTAACCAGAGCTGCATTTCGGGTTACTGCACCCCGCTTTTATTAAAAAAAAAACTAAGAAGAAATGCCCTATAAAGGGTTAAAATACAAAACTATAAATATAGGTAATCTAATCACGCAGTTGGTAAACCAAAATGCGGTTTAAAATAAAGCACACTTGTCTAATAAAATGCCCTATTAGATGTGAAAACGGTCAGATTGCGCTCAACCTTTTAGTCCTTGAAATAGAAATGCTGTATTTATTTAAAGTAAGTGCCTTAACAAAGCGAAAAAAAAACAAACTGGGTTAATAAGGACACCGTTCCTTGTAAAAAGATACGTATCCGGATCTTTTGACGTTCCCTGAAAAATCTTAAAGGCGCACAAATACGTCGAAAGTCTTCGGGCGTGGTGCAAGTTATAAGCTTATACCCGGTTCACATTATTCCAGTAAAACCAATAAGTGAATTCGTTTTAAATATTATTGATTATATGTATGTTAGTCTGCAAGGTATTTATTGTATGGGCCAAGTTGCCCGAAATAAATGGATTTATTATAAAACCATTCCAGTAGCATGGCACTGCCGGTGCTTGATTTTGTGTAACTCGTTTGGATTGTGATCCCGCAATGTATCGCTAGTCGCACGATTTTTTTGGAATTATGTGATCTAGTTATGCATGGCATGAGGTCTAGTTAATAAATAAATATCATGAGACACTTGACACCAATTGACCTAGTCCCAAAATAAGCAAAACTTGTACTATGGATACTAGGCAACGGATAAACATACGAGTACTTATATAGATATATACATACTAAATACATATTAAACATCCAAGACCCGAGAGCAAAAATTCGAATTATTCATACAAATTATATCTGCCCCGGCCGGGAATCGAACCCGGGACCTCAAACTTCATAGTCAGGTTTTTGGCCATCCGTTCGTCAACGTCGCTTACTTTATAATTTGTATTAAACTAGGCAGTTTGACCTGAAATTCCTGAAAAATCTCAACAAAATAATACTGTATACGTGCTAAGTCTCTATTAAAATGATTTGCTTATAAATAAAAGTAGTAGTGAAATCATAAACAGCCAAGCCTAGATGATTAATAAAAAGAGTAAATTTGGTTAAATTCTGGCTTGTTGTGGGGCTTTATATTATTATGAGTTGTGTCGTTGAAAATACTTAATATCGTGAATAATACGTGCTGTCTGAGTTTTTTATGTTTGAGTTAATACCAATAACAGCCAAGTCATACAGGATCCCATAGAATGGACTGAAGTTTAGTTAAATATATTACATTTTCACCGTGACCACGGCCGCAGTTATGTTGACGACATATCGAGATAATTTTAAGAAATAAAAATATAATTATAATAACTAAGTAGCAACAATTTGTAGTAATATATTCCAGAGCGTGAGATCATTAAGAACAAAAACAGTTCCTCTCTTCTCCCTTGCTCCACAGAGTAATGAAGTGGAAGCAGCTATTATGGAAATTGAAAATGGGTCTCATTTCGTTCCGTACGACAATTTTGATGTTTGTCGCTCTTCGCCGAATTCCATCTTCGGTTCTCAATTCAAAGGATTGTTGACTTAGACGGTTTCAATGAAACGATTTTACCGCCTTGTGATTTTTATTGCGGGATTCCAGAAACTAATTTACTTCTTAGGAGAATCTACGGGATAGAAGAGAATGCTACGGAGCTATGAGCTAATGATTACGGATAGCCGGAGGACGTCCACTGTTGTACAAAGTTGCCGTTGTAATAATGTATGATATAAGAACACTAAAAAATCATCATCATCATCATCATATCAGCCATAGGACGTCCACTGTAGACCTCCAGTTGCCTCGGTTCGAAGCGGTTGCATCCACCGTGAACCCGCGACTTTAACCAGGTCATCCGTCCATCTCGTTGGTGTACGTCTGACGCTGCGCTTGCCGATCCGTGGTCTCTACTCGAGAACCTTTCGGGCCCAACGGGCATCTGTTCTCCGTGCTGTATGGCCTGCCCATTGCAACTTCAACCAGCTGATTCGCTTGGCTATGCCGGTGATCCTTGTTCTTCTACTTATCTTCTCATTTCTGATTCGATCCCATAGAGAAAACCCAAGCATAGCTCTAAGAAATAGTCGTAACTAAATATGAGTAAGAAACTTCAAGACAGTTTAATTTTAAAGACACATAAAAACGGTTTATTGAATCAGGTGTTACATTACAGAGGTCCATATAAATAAACTTAAAAAAAATACTCTGTTAACCTTGACCTTACGACAGACGTCTATGCAACAACATCTGGTCGCATGGTGAACGGTTGTGTTGCTCCGAAGATGAATTCTGGTTGAGTTTGAAACGCGTCAGTGTAGTGTGGTGGTGATAGTTGGGTTTGTGTGATTTGTGTTGTTCTTACAGTTTGGAGGTGGAAGAGCGGCATTGATGTTAGATTTCTATCTAACATCATCATCATCATCATCGCATTCATGCCGCTCCTTGATCTCCAAACTGTAAGAATACTGTTATGTACTCGTACTCCATATTGTATGTATTGGGTCAATTCCAGAGTAGGCAGTTGGTAGTCAGCCACCAGTACTAGCGCTTACCTATCCTGCTTCCTACTTAACACGTGGGCCCAGTCCGAATTGGGAACTTCACACACTAATTTCGAATGAAATTTAGTACATAAATTTTGAAAAACTCAGAGATGCGAGCCCAGACTCGAACTCACGACCCTCTACATAGGTCAAACCACTAGGCCATATTTTTGGCCTAAAGCTGCTATATTAAATTAAAGAAAATAAAACACTGACGCTATCGTAACGGATTTTCGTTGAGGGAAAATTTTCGTGAAATTCCTTAAGTTATGTCACTGAGGTTTTTCCAATCTTTTCTCACAATGTGCGTGAAGGGTGGAGATTCTACGCCTACTTATCCGACGTATACTTATGTGGGTTCACCTGTTATAACGATGAGGTAAAATGTTTAGATGTGTGAAGAAAATCCTTTCCTGACTTCTTCAGTAATATTTAGAGATGGGCTGAATTTGGTTTGAACCGAATACGACGTTCTGCCGAACATTCGGTAAAAATTAAAAATTCGGCCAAATTTCGGCCGAACTTCGGTTCATTATTCTGCCTTTAGTAAATTTTAAATACGAGTAGATAGATAAGAAGAGATTGTTAAATATGATCGCTAATGCTTAGTTTGTGAAATTGTATTAGCATTTAAAAAGAATAAAGGCTAAAATCTCGAAAAAATTAATACAATAACTAACTAACAATTAAAATGTCAAAAATAATTTGAACAATGAAATAAAAAAATTAAAATTCGCAATGAAATAAAAATGATAAATCTATAAATTCATTTACCGAATAAAATGCATTTTCTAACAAAAGGTCTTTTAGACGACGGCTGAACGTTTCATCGTTCTTTTCGCTTAATATGTATTTAAGTATGTATTTATCTACATAGGTATGTTTATCCGTTGCCCAGTAAGTATCCATAACACAAGCTTTGCTTACTTTGGGAATGGGCCAATTGGTGTCAAGCGTCCCGTGATATTTATTTATTTACTTAAGTAATAACGTTACTAGTACAAACAACCGAACATCCTAAATTTTTCACTGCCAAGTCTAACATTCACTGCATCTAAGTTCACAGCTCATACTTAAGTTCCCTCACGCGAGTCACGCGGAGCTAAAGCCGGCGCCCAAACTTGACGTTAACCTAAACCCGGAATTTAAACCGGTCAGGTTAACCGGACGGTAAGCCTGGATTGTCCGGGTGCTACAGGTGGCTTTTGTTCAGTGTGGACTTTTAACTATTTGTTTTACTTACCTTTATTAGTTAGTCTGTACGTCAAATATTGCAAGTTAAGGTACTAAGGTAGGTTTTATTTTTAAGCGGACATATCTCTATTTTTTGTGCTATATTAAAAAACCGGCCAAGAGCGTGTTGGACACGCCTAAAATAGGGTTCCGTAGCCATAACGAAAAAATTAAGTGATATTTTTCTAAGTATTTCGTATTTTATACGGAATCTTCCAAGGTTAGGTATATTTTATACCTTAGGCTGCTATTTAAGAGTAAAATTGCTAATAATTCTCAAGCAAACTTAGCCGTTATAGTTTTCTTGTAAGTTTGATATATTTACTACCAACCTGAATTTTTTCACATTTTTCCACCTACCGGTTTAGATTTTAGAGGGGGGGACGCATTACTTATGATATAATTATTTTTAGTAATTTATTTTATTGAATACGAGCATATACCTCATTATCACCATCATCATCCCAGCCTATTTACGTCTCGCAGCTCGTGGTAAATTTCAAATGGGGTTCAATTTGAACCTACGATCCTCTGTTTGAGAGGCCACAGGCCAAACCACTAGGGCGCTACGGCTAAGCTCATTAGCTTTAGACTTAAAGTGAGAAAGTGCAATGCAATTTCTAAGTAAAAGATTAATGGGGTAGATAGTTTGTTTCCGAATGCGGGTCCTTAAATATTTTAACACCTGATTAACTAATCAGGGGAAAACTAAAGGATCCGAGGCTAGCGACAGGATTGTGGTTTTTCGTGGCGCCTACTCTTTTGGGGTTGGTTTTTGGTGTGAAAGAGAGCGACGTCAAATTTGTAGAAATAAGATTTCGCTTGGAATTTTATTATAAGTACAAGCTTTTGCAGGTCATCCGTCCATCTCGTTGGTGGACGTTCTACGCTGCGCTTGCCGATCTGCGGCAAGCGCATCCATTCGAGAATTGGGGATGTCTAAAAAAATTACCCACGGTTTTTATATTTTTTTTTGTACAGAAAAGTCAATTATAAGAAACTAATTTCAATATTTTTTCATTTAGTTCACTACTTTTTTCAAAATTAATTATTGAAAATATTTTGGTTGATGACGTCACAATTCGATAAAGTGCTACCACATAGTTGATTAGTTCATGACTTTGTCATGTGGCACCCTCTTTATTTTTAATTTTTTTATCTGTGGTCAAGTCTAGTGTCAACTGTCAACCAACTTTCACTATTGTCAATCCGTTCCATCCTCGTAACATAATTGTTTTTCCCTGGATTCCGATTACCCTAATATACTTACTCGTCGACCTGTGCTAGTACCTTGGACTGAACCTGCTTATTCGTTGAACTTTGCTTGCCTCTGGATACCGAGATGAATAAAAAATGTATTGTACCAAGTCGCACCAACACTACTAGCCGTAATAGTAAAAAAGCTTTTGTGCACGTAAACAAGAACTTGAAAAGGCTATGGTGTTATAAATAAGACATCGATGTCGATTCAAAACGCCAGTGTTATTGCTGTGAAGATCATCTAAACGTAAGTAATTTATTTTATACAGTTACTAGTACCTACAAATACGAGTATAACTATTGTCGTATTTGCAGAAGATGCATAATTATTTTGTATATGAGTAGGGGTCACAAAATACCAACTTTACAAAATGGTATAGTATATATATATATATATATATAATATATATATATATATATCTGGTTCAGTTAGCATTTATTTTATAAATCTAATAAATAACGCCGTTTTTTATGTACCCATGTAATTTAGTTTTCATCGTATTAAGCTTCTGTACCATGAACCTAATTTAGTTTTTTTTTATAGCTGGAAGAAGATTTAGAAAATTGATATTCTGCCACCAAACTCAGTCATCATGGCAGACAGAGGCTTCAAATAAATTGAAACTGAGCTGATAACAAAAGGTGTCATGTTGCTCCGCCCTCCCAGCGTGTACTCTGGTATCAAGCCTAGTAAAGTTACATGAACCATATTGTTGTTAAAGCATGCGGTGTGATTAATTTGCAAAGTGAGATAATAAAAAGTGAATAAACAACCAAAATAGTTTTATTTTATTTTTCAACCTTAAGCTACTCACTACTACTGCTCTGTATTTGGCACAACAAATGTAAATTAAAAATGTAACTTAGCAGAAATAAACTTTTCTATCTTTTCTATCTATCTATCTCACATTATATTTTCATCAGTATCACCTTGTTTAGTTAACTTTTTTAAGGCATAGCATTTTGACGACCAGATGGCCTAGTGGTTAGAGAACCTGATTACGAAGCTTGGGGTCCCGCGTTCGATTCCCGTGTCAGGGCAGATATTTGTATGAAAAATACGAATATTGCTCTCAGGTCTTGGGTGTTTAATATGTATTTAAGTATGTATCTATGTATATAAGTATGTTTTTCCGTTGCCTAGTACCCACAACACAAGCTTTTCTTAGCTTACTTTGGGACTAGGTCAATTGCTGTGAATTGTCCCGTGATATTTACGTGCAGAACGATCGGTATCCGGGACCAAGCCAAGTTGTTTTCAAAGGGAACCGTATGTTGTCGTAAATGCTGAAATATCAGTGTCCGGGGCCAAATAAAGGTTTTTTCAAACAGAAAAGTGCAAGTCGTTGTAAGTGCAGAAAGATCGGTGTCCGGGGCCAAACAAAGTTGTTCTCAAAGAGAGAAGTGTAAGTCGTCGTAAGTGCAGAAAGATCGGCGTCCGGTTTAACCAAAGGTTCATTCAGAAAAGGTCATCGGAATCCGGTATAAACACAGCCAGGGTATTTTACTTAATTCCGCTCAATACAATATTCGTCGCAAAACAAACAAGAATGACAATTTACAGTAATGACACTTGCGGCACTGTCAGTGCCAAATGTCAGATTGCCGATCCAAATCAAACTCCGTAGTATAATCCACGCGTAAATTGTGAAGAGTTCTAACCACACAGAATAAAGTACGACTTGGACCGGTTACGCAATTTACACCAATGTCAAATGAAGGTCATAGCTTATTTGTTAAATAATAAATTAATTACATTATATTAAAATTAAATAACTACAGAAAACGAGTTAAAAAGCATTTATCTCGAAATGGTTTTCGATTTACTATACATTGCAAAAAAATAGACATCCCCAATTTGTGTTGTATTGTATAACTCTGTACATAAAACATATGAAAATAACTGTTAACAAGAGAAAGAGCCAAAGGCGATTTTATTCCTTATGATTTTACATTTTTCCGAACCAATGGCCATCTGTTCCCCGTGCTATATGGCCTGCCCATTGCCGCTTCAATGAGCTAATTCGCTTGGCTATGGCGGTAGTGAGGTGTATGGGGGAAGCTGTAAGTCTATGTCCAACATAGGACGTCCTGACCATAACAAAACTGCCTACAGTTTAACAAGAATACCTATTAATATCACTTCAAACTCGTGGGTTTTTCTGAAGATTCTGAACATATGAGAAAGAAAGAGAAAACCGATCTTCTGTTTCGATTTCCGAACGACATTAGCAGTTTTGTAGTTCTTGGGATTTTCATGGAAATTTAGTAGTCTCGGAATTTGAAGAGCCACTTCTAATCATCACCCTCGTCATCATCGCTTGGCTATGTCGGTGACCCTTGTTCTTCTACGTATCTCCTCACGATGTCCACTGTTGAACGAACCCCCCCCCCCCCTTAGAACGCCACAGCGAGCAAAAATTGCCCATTTGCATCATCCAGCTGTCTGCAACTCTTATGATGCCGTCAGTCCTGGTGGGAGGTCTGTCTACGCTTCGTCTTCCGGTTCGTGGTCGCCACACGAGGACTTTTCTCCTCCAAAACGTTCTCTTCTCCGAGCGATATGGCCTCTACTATTTAATTATTATTTTACCGCTTCTCTCCCGTCACTATGCTCTTAGCTTATCCGATCTGAGAACGCTCCTGCGGTTTGTTAATCTTTTAATGGAATTAACCCGCGCCCGGCGGCGTCACTGGCAAACTAACGCCAAGGACCGGCTCGTGGCTGGATTAGACATTAGAAAAGGTTTGGCATTTTTACCCGATGGCGAAAAAGGTAATGTGTTTGCCTCGTATGTATGTATGTGTATTCCTATGTACTCTCGTAACTACTCAACGGCTGAACCGATTTCGATAAAGGATACGTCATTGGATTCATCTTGATCACACGATTGACACGAGTTACATGACATTCATAAAAAATCAAAATGGCGGATTTTATGGAAAATGTGGTTTTAGTTAAATATCCTGAGATTTTGATGTTATAGATTTCAAAATCCTAACCAAAAGTCATAAAAAAACTAAACTAAACTGAAAGGGACTCAGAAATAGATGTATAGCACCCTTAGACACTTTTTGATGAGGACTTTGAAATCTTTATAGATCAAAATCTCAGAACATTTAACTGATACCACATTTTCCAAATTTTAGGTCCCGGGTAAGTCTTTGTAAGGCTTTTTAAGTTTTTTTATTTTTTTTATTCAAACCTATCGAGTAGGGTATCAAATTAAAGCTTATAACTAGCCCATTCGAAATATATGGGTTATAGTAGTTTTATAATATAATAGTTTTAATCTACCATTTTCACAGAAATATTTAAAAAAGTGTGAAATAAACAATAAATTTAAAAAATAAAAAAACGCGTCTGTCTTAAAAAATACTAAACAGAAGAAAACTATTCTAGTAGGCTATAACTCTCTTTCGTAGCTAACTTAAAGTTCAACAGTCGGAACCCATTCAAATCGTGACCAGCTCAAAAATTCTTAGTACCTAATGGGTCCCGACTGTTGAACTTTAAATTAGCTACTTAACAGAGTTCTAGCCCACTAGACTTGTTTTCTTCTTTTTAATACTCGTATAATTTAAGGCAGACGGGTTTTCAATTTTTATGTTTATTGTTCAAATTTATTCAAAGTCAAAAATACATGTTAACACTTTAGTACCTTAGCACAGTATGCCATTTTTATTTTGTGCTATTAACCCTTAGATTAAGATCATTGTAATCCACACTTAGCGAATAAATGAATATGAATATGAATATGAATATTTTAAAATTGTATAAGTACTAAATTCATACGAGAAGTAATAGTGACAAAATATTATACTTCGTTTTTTTAGCATTAGAAAACAGGGTAAATAATCTTGACGTGAAAAAACGTTTAAAAAACAAATAGTAACTATTACTTATAATACCAAAATAATATAAGTGATTATACGAGCTTGCTTATTGTTAGATATTTGCTGTCTTATTTTCAAAACTGTTTTTCAATAAAAAAGACACGTCAAGATCGCTTACCTTCTTTCTAATGCTTAAAAAACGAAGTATAGTGAAGTGTAAACATTTTTTTTTATTATATAATTTTATTTAAGAGGGTGTAAACGAGCATGAAGATGAACAATCTCCGCCGCCCATAGATACCTGCAACACAAGGGCTATCACAATTGCGTTGCCATAGCCCTTTGAAAATTGATAGGCTCGTTAAAAAGATTCAGGAACCTGGTTCTACAGTTTAGTCGTACGACACATTCGAGTATCTTTCACTGAAATTCCACCAGTTGTACTAACTCCTTTTTGATCAGAATGATAATTGCTTTGCCCTTTTACTCATCATCATCATCAATGTCAGCCGAAAGACGTCCACTACTGGATAGGCCTCCCCCAAGGCCCTATGGTCTTGTGCTTTCCGCATCCACCGCGATCCCGCGGTCTTAACCAGGTCTTCGCTCCGGGTGCCCCTTATTTCGCATAATTAACATTAATTATCCTAATATGAATTCGCATAACAGATTTGGCATAACATTAATAATTGTGCATAACAGAACTTTCATGATTATAAAGAAGCATAACCCTTATTTAGCATAATAATGAATCCGCATAATTTAAATATGCATAACATTGTGAACTATAACTTAAATTTTGAACATGAAACTACCGCGAGACTCACTCATATTAAATATAATGACCCGGATAACTCACGTCTTAAATCGAGTTTAGCTCGACATGTTTCGGTTAAAATGTTATTTATTTATTTATTTGATTCGGTACAATTACATATTGTAAACAACACAGAGGAAATTAACATACATAAATGGAAACAATTACAGTGTCTACAATACAATTACAATTGCACTCAACATTCATGCACACAAATTTTTAAACTTAATTTTTCATTGCTACGATATTTAAAAAATAAATACCTACGCATAATTTTATCAAGCATGTGAATTAGCTTGTTCAGGGCAAAACCGACTCGGTTAGGTTAGGTTAAGAAGGCTAAGGCGGGAGCGAAGCGTATGGTATTTTTTAATTATAGCCCAATAATAGATATATTCACATACTCGTAGTAGGTACTTAGCTCACTTCTCAGATCTAATTGAATTGACCTTTTAGTAATAATTTTTCACCTTTATGTATATTGTTTGTCCTGGGACCTGGGTTTGATTTCCAGCGCGGGTCTTATTTTTTTGGTTTTTCTATGTATCTATATTTCAGTTTGTATTTTTGATATGGGTTTTACGGGATGACCGTAAAGAAACAAAAAATATTTGGAATTGAAATAAAAAATAAAAAAAGATTCCAAAAGAACAATCTTATATTGTTTGACAAATAAAATTTACAATGTCATTAGAATAATCATTTTCATGTTTATAGGAACTCTTTTATACTTATGCAAAAAAAAATGCGAATTAATATAGACCCTGTCGCTCCATCTTGTTGGAGGCCTACCGACAGCTCGTCTCCCGGTCCGCGGACGCCATTCGAGAACCTTCTAACCCCATCGGCCATCTGTCCTGCGAGCAATGCCCTTTTACTGCGACCATATTTTTAAAGGATTGAACTTTTTCCAATACACTTTTCCAAGTTAACATTTTCATTTCCCTTAAAAATGAAAAAAAATCACTTATGCAATTAAACGGTGAGTTTCGATACGGAATTCAATGATTTTATCCGCGATTGCAATCGGACTGCAGTTGCAGTATTAAAGATAATTTTAGAAATGAAAGTTCAGTGTTGGTCACTGGAATCAGTTGGTGTAATGGCCAATTAATACTATTAATTAGTTATTGAAGGGTTTGATAAAAGTTTCGACTCATCATCATTTTCATTCTTTCTTCATTTCTTTATTTCTTTCTTTATTAAATATGAATCTAAAGGAGGTATATCCTCTTCCACAATCACTAATTCTCCGTGAGTTGTTGCGTTGCATAATTACTTCCTTTGTTACTTAATTATAGCGGGGAGAGGTTTTTAGCACAATGCGACAAAATAGACCAGATTTATGTTCGCTGATACTTGGCGCTAAGTAGGTTGTGGCGGCCATTTTATTATTAGCAATTAGCAAGCATTTGAATTTAGGCGCAAATTCAATGTCAAGTACTCCCTTTTTTAACGATAAATTTAACTATAGATGTCGATGTATATTAGTATATATACTAGTGATTGGTTTAAGTTTTGTTTTTAAGAATGTAAAAACATACTTTAGTAATGTCGTACCTTCGAACAAGAACTAAGGTATAGATAATTCCACTTCTAACTATATTTAATTTTTTAGACAACCCAGTACTGCCAAAGGTATAATCATTCAATTATTTTTTAATTATTATAACTATTTTATAGTGCAATATTGTGTACAGTCAAGGGCAAAGATATCGACACGGCCAAAGTTACAAAAATATGTATACACGACTTTATGCACTTAACATTAAGGGTGTATACATATTTTTGCAACTTTGGCCGTGCCGATATCTTTGCCCTTGACTGTACACATATAGGTAGAGTCATTCACCGTCTTGTGCCGTGGTTCTTAATACAATGTCATTACTGTCTAATTTTGACAAAATCACGCGTTTTCGTAGATGGCACTGGGTATAACAGGTGATACAAACGGAACAATTCCCAAACGAGAACTTATTGAATGTGTTTTTTTTTAAATCGTCCTAAAACTTTTCAACACTTCTTACAACTTTGACAATGTTTGACAATGTTATGCAATGAACTACAGTTACAAAAAATACTTTGCTCACCCGCGACCGCGACTCAGACTTTGAGATTCCGACTATGGGTTGCGGGTGAGCAAAAATAAATGTTATGCAAGTGCAACTTGTACATTGCTAACCTCGCATGATAGTTTTATTCCTTCTCCTTTCTTATAAAAGATTAGCTTTATCGCGGTTATCGCGCGCTTTTCCCTCGGGAACTGAGCATTTTTCCGGGATAAAAAGTAGCCTATGTCACTCTCTGGCCCATAAACTATCTCTATGCCAAAAATTACGTCTATACGGAGGACAAGACGGACAAACATACAAACACACACACTTTCGTATTTATAATATTAGTATGAATAAATTCTGCAGACTCAATTTAATACTGAAGTAAAGAAAAACTTTTAAACAACAATGCCTGATTAGTTCAATTGATAGAATTGACAAAACTTTCCTCTCATTTTTTTAACGAAATCCAATTTTGCAAAAAGGTCCGACATCCAAACAAAACATATTTCGTCATGAAATATTGGGCTTGCGCGTCCATTCAAAATCTTACTTTACCCGCTCACGTTGCGGTCGAAAATGGCTTGAAACATCCAAAATCATTGTGAAGCAGAGATAACAAAGGGGAAATTTACATAGAAATAAACACAGGATGATTTCATACGATTTATGGGCGAGTTTCTGAACACCCTTTGTTCGGATCAAACTAACTAATGATTGCGAGACATTTCAATGCCTATATCACGCTAGTTTGTTGGCGTGTGAGTTTCACTTCTATTAATAGATAACAGTTTAATTTGACTAAAATTGACAATTTCATCATTATCATCATAAGCCGGAAGATGTGAACAGGTGAAGAAAGGCCGGGTGGTTTAACTACGCTATAATGAACGAATACTCGCCACTTGCATCCACTGGTTGCCCGTAACCACAGACCTTATATCGAGATAGACGAAAAGAGCCCTTCAAACTGTATGAGAACCTAGCGTGTCAAATTTTTCTTACCTACGATGACGTCACGAGCGAGATTTAGCGATGGGAAATCAAGAGCGCGCGGAACCGATTCAAAGTCGTGCCGCCGCAACTGGACAAAACTTTGACCGTGGATCAAACTTTTTACACGCAAGGTAGGTAAACTCTTAAGGTCTATCTCGATAACAAGATCTGTGCCCGTAACTCTCGCGATGACGTCAGTTCAGCTAATGGGAGGCCTGCCAATGCATCTTCGTCTTTTGGTCGCCTCAAGTTCAGCAGTTTTATTTAGGTAACTTTATAGAACTTCTTTAACAGTGTGAACCGATGTGGTGAACGCTGGGAGAGTAGACCTTGTCTGTCTGTACGCACAAGGTCATGGGAAGACGTCTCGGTGCAAAATGATTAAACTATGTGAAATAACAACAGATTGTCCCTTAGTTGTCAAATCTACCCTACAAACTGATAAATAGCCCACATAAGTTAACAATTCCATTCCTCAAAGTGCTTCAGTAAGTGTTTTAGAGCATTATTCATACATAAGGGGTTATAACGCGCCGGCGCCCATGCTGATTCCGTGCTGACGCGATATGAATGTATAGTAGGTTTGTTCAAACTTAAACACGAACATATTTTAAAAATTCATAATATAAAATAAAAGTTACAGTCCATTTGAGGGTCAAGGAACATATTGCAGCTGTTAAAAATCGCCAGTTAAATAAGTCATCCATAGCCGAGCATTTATTGGCGTCAGGACCAAACCACTGGATTGAGCTTCACAATCCCAAAATTCGCTCCACGGAACGTCATTTCTACTCAAGAATGGTACGTGAAGCAATTGAAATAAAAAAGCATAAAAATTACAACCGGGACGATGGATATAAGCTTTCATCTTCGTGGAATTATGTTATAAATAAGTGTCTGCGTCGGGATGAATGTTTTGAGGGACGATCGGACGTTGTTTAGTGTTGTGTGTCGGTGTGACAAATAAAATGACCAAGTGCGGGTAGTTCGTGATACGAGTGCCGGTACTATTTGTGATCAAGGTGCGGGTAGTTTTGCTAGGTAGACTTGACACCCCAAACTTCAGTCTACTCGAAACCACGGCCATTGTAATGTTGCCGAAACGTCGAGGTAAATATAACTCGTGTGTGTTAGCGTGATAAGTCCTGTGCGTGGTATTTTGACAACAAAAAACATTTTTTCGTTTATTAAAAACCGGCCACCGAGTGGGATTTGCACTCCGATTGATCCGTAGTAAAATTAAGTTTCGTCAAATAATACAGTGCTATCCATATCCATAATCGTGTTAGCAGAACCCTGCTTCTAATAAAAATGTACCTACAAGTGTAGGATTATTTAAACCGACTCTAAAAAATAATGAACTATTCGTAACATTATGACTGGCAACAATAGGGTTTCGTTTGCTACCATTCGGGTAAAGAACCCTAAAAATGTAGGACTTAATTTTATTTAGCGTCAGTTGTAGTACATTAGGTACTTAAAAAAAATGGTAGATTAGAAGTTTTATAAACCATATAAATTTAGAATAGGCTAATTATTAGCTTTTATTTGATACCCATATTGTTGCAATACTTACAAAACTTTTTTTTTTCGTTTGCCATATTTTTTTCACAGACGCCATATTGAAATATTATATACCCTACGTCACTCCGACAGTTATGACAAATCCAATAATACCTCAATGTTAAAATCTGTCCAGCCGTTTAGGCTGCAGCGAGGACCAAAGAAATAGACATACATACACACATACACACATACATACATACACGCTCGAAAACATAACCCTCCTTCGGGCAGTCGGGTAAAAACGTAACTTAATGTCACGTCAACTGTCGAATTATCGATTGGGTAATTTTGATTAAGAGCTACTATATATAAAAATCATCTATCATTAGTATTCCAGCGCGCTATCGCCCTAGCGTTTTTATGTTTTGTTTTGTGGCATTAAATGATTTCATTTTTTCTTTCTTTTTCTCTCTCTGTTTCTATCATGGGACAGTTCGAGTGCTGCCCTCATCCTCAGGATATCATCGTTGTGATTGGATCAAACACATAAAAACCACTTTAACAACTAATCAAAAATCTTTCCACCGACGGTTGGCTTGCCATTGAAGTGCGGAGCGCTGCGTGTCATGAAGCGAGGTGCACAGATATTCCCGACCACTGAATATCACAGTCTGAGCACGCGACGAGTGCAACGGAAGTGCAGTTTGATAACGTTTCCGTGCCAAATTACAGGTCGAGGGAGAAATGACGGCCCACTGATGCCTTTGAGAGGCTGCACAAACCTTTCTGCCTTGTTTGCGAAAGTCTTATACGTGAAACTCTTCTATAGCACCAATATAGATTTTCTTTTTGCTCTTAGCTGTCAAAGGAAAAAATTGTCAGCTAAGAGCAAAA
This sequence comes from Choristoneura fumiferana, assembly GCF_025370935.1. Classification (NCBI taxonomy): domain Eukaryota; kingdom Metazoa; phylum Arthropoda; class Insecta; order Lepidoptera; family Tortricidae; genus Choristoneura; species Choristoneura fumiferana. The sequence continues at coordinate 6,859,143 of NC_133500.1, forward strand.
GTGCGGTAACAAGTTTAAGTTACGTTGACGATGTCATTTTGATTTTATTCAGCTCCGGGCTATACACCGTCCTATTTATGATTTCCGCTAACTTTTGGGGAATTCTCTAAAGATCAATAAATGTAGTAAGTTTCATCAAGATACTAGTGACTTAAATCTTAATTTTCAAATGAAGGGTCTACGGAAAGAACTCAATTGTACGTGAAAAATCCGCATCAAAATCGGTACATCCGTTTGAAAGGTACAATGCCACTGACATACAGAGAGATAGACAGACATTTGGTGTTAAACTTATAACACTAATCTTTTAGCGTTGCGGATTAAAAAACTTTCTTTGCATGCAAATACAAAAAATAAAGCTGAACCGCCGTGGTGAACGAGTGGTTTGACCTATGGCCTCTCAAGCAGAGGATCGTGGGTTCAAACCCCGGCTCGCACCTCTGAGTTTTTCGAAACTCATGTGCGGAATTACATTTGAAATTTACTACGAGCTTTACGGTGAAGGAAAACATCGTGAGGAAACCTGCACAACAAACCTGCGAAGCAATTCAACGGTGTGTGTGAAGTTCCCAATCCGCACTGGCCCGCGTGGGAACTACTGCCCAAGCCCTCTCATTCGAGAGGAGGTCTGTGCCCTGCAGTGGGACGTATATAGGCTGGGATGATGATGATGACAAAAATATAACCCCTAAATTTCTTTATTCGGAGCGAGATTAGCGAAGTGCCCCTAGTGTAATATTTTTGTCAAAATCACTTGAAATAAAACAGACGACATTATTTACGTCTATTAAGAGAGCTTAACTGAACCCAAATACATTCCCTTTTTCAAAACCAGACCAAAGTTACAACCAACCTTAAGCGTAGTGCGTAAAGGTTTCTTTGAGAAAAATTCGACTTTGCTGTTCGAATCTTAAAGGACACGCGTAGAAATTGATTTATATCACAATGTATCATAGTTTTGGTGTTGATAATAGTACTTTTGGGATGGGGTTTTGACAAAAGTTTTTTTTTTATTTATGAAGGGAGAAAGGTCTTTTTGTGCTCAGGTCGCCCGTCTCTTTATGATAGGATGACATAAAGTACTAAGTAAATTATAGAGTAGATATTTCATGAATTTTCGTCATAACTTTAGACGACGGGAAGCCTAGGGAAAGAAGGAATGAAATAAATTATTTATTATCAGTATAAAAATAAACATTATTTAAGATTAAAATAAACAT
>NC_133500.1:6860462-6863751 GCF_025370935.1 Choristoneura fumiferana
CTCAAAAACGGCTGAACCGCTTTTGATGAAACATGTCTAGAAACCATCGCTAGAAACCCTGATTTCAAATAAAACCGCATTCAAATCGGTCCACCTGTTTAAGAGCTACGGTGCCACAGACAGACAGACAGATAGACAGACATACATACCGTTCAAACTTACTATTTTTGCGTCAGGAGTTAAAAACTACTAACCAACTAACTACCTAACTAGTGTAGTGTAGTGGTGGTGATAGATGGGTTTGTGTGATTTGTGTGTGTTCATACAGTGTGGAGGTGGAGGAACTGCATGAACAAACATACCTTGCATAGGCTTAGCTACCATAAGGTCGCGGGTGAGCAAAGAAATTCTTTTACCTCATTGACAATACAACTTGTCTACAGGCTACTGTAATCCGCAACACAGGCACAACCTAACCACACAAAACTTTACCGTCTCGGCTAAACGCATGTAAATCCGTCTGTATTTGCATATGAATAGCGAGTTTTCGCGTTCCGGCCACAATAGACAGCTGCATACAGACTGCATTCACGGGATGTAGTGGTTTTTAGCGTCTACGTGCTTGACCGTGGATAGAAAAATTGTAAAAGTAAGAGCAAGTCAATTAGGCTTTAAAAATTTGCGAAATCGAAAATCAAGTATGAGACCTCCTCTAGAGCAAAATGATGGGTGGTATAATGTAATCTACTACGCTGGCCGGTGTATATTTACCTTTTTTTTTTTTTTTTTTTTTTTTATTCGACTGGATGGCAAACGAGCACGTGGGTCTCCTGATGTAAGAGATCACCACCGCCCATAAACATCTGCAACGCCAGGGGTATTGCAGATGCGTTGCCAACCTAGAGGCCTAAGATGGAATACCTCAGGTGCCAGTAATTTCACCGGCTGTCTTACTCTCCACGCCGAAACACAACAGTGCAAGCACCTGCTTCACGGCAGGATTAGCGAGCAAGATGGTGGTAGCAATCCGGGCGGACCTTGCACAAGTCCTACCACCTGCAAAACCTAACCTTTGGATTGCTTTCCCCACAAGGTTTTGCTTCACCGAAAATGTCGGTTGAAATGTAAAAATTTTAACTCAGGACCCTATGTTTTAAAGGCCATAGATGAAATCACTAAGCTACGATAGTAGTTAGGGCTAGCTACTAATCCTATTCTATCCTACTAATATTATAAATGTGAAAGTTTGTAAGTGAGTGATTGAGTATGTTTGTTACTTCTTCACGCTGAAACGGCTAAACAGATTTGGATGAAATTTGGCAAAATGTTAGTTTATAGCCTGGATTAAAACATAGGATACTTTTATCCCAATATTCCCGCGGGATGGGGATGCAATCTTGAAATAACAACCGCTGGGCTTAGAGTCATGAAATTTGGAATGTAGATAGCTGGACATCTTTGAACATGAAAACTACAGTTAGATTCACTTATATTTTACTAGCTTTTGCCGCGACTTCGTCCGCGTGGAATAGTAATTTTGGAAAGTATTTAATTTATATAGGATATCTATTCTGCCAATAATAGTACATAGAAACTTCTATGGTTATCAAAAATAACCTATTTAATACATTGCACAAATATAAACTATTTTTTTTTTTGTTCCATACATCCGTCAGTCCGATGTTCTTTGCGTAAAACATAAATATTTGGGGTAGTCATATTTTAGCATACGACGTGTATTCTACTCTTCCAACACAAAAGGACTAATTCTTCATAGTGCATTTTTACTTAGCATAGCTACACATATTTCCGATAAATATGTAGTAACTTTTTTGAATTCCTTAAGAACTTTCATCCCCATATTTCAAGTAAATAGGTCGAATTTGAAAGCGCCAGAGCAAATGTTTTTAAGGGTTCCGTACCTAAAAAGAAAAAAATGGAACCCTTGTAGGATTACTTTGCTGTCCGTCCGTCCGTCTGTCTGTCAAGACCCTTTATCTCGTAAACGCGCGGAGTTAGGTATCGAGTTGAAATTAAAACCCTAAACTCAGGTCAATAGTCCCGAAAGCTGTGAAAAAATCAAACTTCTAAGTCAAGGCAATCAAAAGCTACAGTCGTTAAAAAGGTGTTTCCATACAAATTGCCTCAACAGAAAAAGTTATAGGGTACTTCCGGCTGTCCTAGAAACTTGGAATTTTGCATAAAGGTAGCTCTTATAGCACAATAAATAAGAAAATCTGAAAATCATATTTTTTCATGTCTGACTGTCTATGTGAATAAGCCATCTAAAATGACCCCACATTGCGTACATTTTGCTTATGAGCTTAGAAGGCTCTGCTAACACTGCACACTGTTCAAAAACGCTTAAACAAATATCTATTTATTTCTTATACCTAAGTAGCCCAATGCCAAGTTTCATAAAGAACATCGATTTATCTTCGACAATGACGATCTTCCATATAAAGTTTCATCCCTATTTCACCCCTCACAGGAGAATTTTTAAAAACCGCGAACAGATATCTATTTATCTCATATCACGTGCCCAAATGCCAAGTTTCATAAAGAACCATCGATTTATCTTCGACAATGACGATCTTCCATATAAACTTTCATCCCTATTTGACCCCCTCACAGAAAAAATTTTAAAAAACGGGCGAACAGATATCTATTTATCTCTTTTCACGTGCCGAAATGGCAAGTTTAATAAAGATTCATCTATTTATATTCGATAATGACGACCTTGCGTCCTTTCATCCCTATTTCATCCCCTCACCGGTCGAATTTTCAAAAAAACCTCAAACAAATATCGATTATTTTTTATTAAGTTCCTAAATTCCAGTTTCATGGTTTATCTCGACAGCGACGAACTTCCACTATATAAACTTTCATCCCTATTTCAACCCTTAAAGCCTCTTTTTCGCGATAAAAGATAGCCTATGTCTTTCCAGGGTCTATTTTATCTCTGTACCAAATTTCATCTAAATCGGTTCAGCGGTTTAGGCGTGAAAGCGCAACAGACAGACAGACAGACAGACAGAGTTACTTTCGCATTTGTAATATTAGTATGGAAGTATGGATTAAGTGCCTAAATTCCAAGTTTCATGGTTTTTATCTTCGACAGCGACGAACTTCCACTATATAAACTTTCATCCCCTATTTCAACCCCTTAAAGCCTCTTTTTCGCGATAAAAGATAGCCTATGTTCTTTCCAGGGTCTATTTTATCTCTGTACCAAATTTCATCTAAATCGGTTCAGCGGTTTAGGCGTGAAAGCGTAACAGACAGACAGACAGACAGACAGACAGACAGACAGACGAGAGTTACTTTCGCATTTATAATAATAGTATGG
>NC_133500.1:6864315-6928568 GCF_025370935.1 Choristoneura fumiferana
CTCACGTTGCGGTTGAAAAATGGCTTGAAACATCCAAAATCATTGTGAAGCAGAGATAACAAAGGGGAAATTTACATAGAAATAAACACAGGATGATTTCATACGATTTATGGGCGAGTTTCTGAACACCCTTTGTTCGGATCAAACTAACTAATGATTGCGAGACATTTCAATGCCTATATCACGCTAGTTTGTTGGCGTGTGAGTTTCACTTCTATTAATAGATAACAGTTTAATTTGACTAAATGGCTGACAATTTCATCATTATCATCATAAGCCGGAAGATGTGAACAGGTGAAGAAAGGCCGGGTGGTTTAACTACGCTATAATGAACGAATACTCGCCACTTGCATCCACTGGTTGCCCGTAACCACAGACCTTATATCGAGATAGACGAAAAGAGCCCTTCAAACTGTATGAGAACCTAGCGTGTCAAATTTTTCTTACCTACGATGACGTCACGAGCGAGATTTAGCGATGGGAAATCAAGAGCGCGCGGAACCGATTCAAAGTCGTGCCGCCGCAACTGGATAAAACTTTGACCGTGGATCAAACTTTTTACACGCTAGGTAGGTAAACTCTTAAGGTCTATCTCGATAACCCCGTAACTCTCGCGATGACGTCAGTTCAGCTAATGGGAGGCCTGCCAATGCATCTTCGTCTTTTGGTCGCCTCAAGTTCAGCAGTTTTATTTAGGTAACTTTATAGAATTTCTTTAACAGTGTGAAGAAAAGAACCGATGTGGTGAACGCTGGGAGAGTAGATCTTGTCTGTCTGTACGCACAAGGTCATGGGAAGACATTTTCGCCTTAAATCAAAGTTGTCTCGGTGCAAAATGATTAAACTATGTGAAATAACAACAGATTGTCCCTTAGTTGTCAAATCTACCCTACAAACTGATAAATAGCCCACATAAGTTAACAATTCCATTCCTCAAAGTGTTTCAGTAAGTGTTTTAGAGCATTATTCATACATAAGGGGTTATAACGCGCCGGCGCCCGTGCTGATTCCGTGCTGAAGCGATATGAATGTTGATAGTAGGTTTGTTCAAACTTAAACACGAACATATTTTAAAAATTCACAATATAAAATAAAAGTTACAGTCCATTTGAGGGTCAAGACGTCACTCCGACAGTTATGACAAATCCAATAATACCTCAAAGTTAAAATCTGTCCAGCCGTAGGCTGCAGCGAGGACCAAAGAAATAGACATACATACATACATACACACATACATACATACACGCTCGAAAACATAACCCTCCTTCGGGCAGTCGGGTAAAAACGTAACTTAATGTCTTCAATCATCTATCACTTTAGTATTCCAGCGCGCTATCGCCCTAGCGTTTTTATGTTTTGTTTTGTGGCAATAAATAATTTCATTTTTTCTTTCCTTTTCTCTCTCTGTTTCTATCATGGGACAGTTCAAGTGCTGCCCTCATCCTCAGGATATCATCGTTGTGATTGGATCAAACACATAAAAACCACTTTAACAGCTAATCAAAAATCTTTCCGCCGACGGTTGGCTTACCATTGAAGTGCGGAGCGCTGCGTGTCATGAAGCGAGGTGCACAGATATTCCCGACCACTGAATATCACAGTCTGAGCACGCGACGAGTGCAACGGAAGTGCAGTTTGATAACGTTTCCGTGCCAAATTACAGGTCGAGGGAGAAATGACGGCCCACTGATGCCTTTGAGAGGCTGCACAAACCTTTCTGCCTTGTTTGCGAAAGTCTAATACGTGAAACTCTTCTATAGCACCAATATAGATTTTCTTTTTGCTCTTAGCTGTCAAAGGAAAAAATTGTCAGCTAAGAGCAAAAAGTGCGGTAACAAGTTTAAGTTACGTTGACGATGTCATTTTGATTTTATTCAGCTCCGGGCTATACACCGTCCTATTTATGATTTCCGCTAACTTTTGGGGAATTCTCTAAAGATCAATAAATGTAGTAAGTTTCATCAAGATACTAGTGACTTAAATCTTAATATTTAAAATGAAGGGTCCACGGAAAGAACTCGATTGTACGTGAAAAATCCGCATCAAAATCGGTACATCCGTTTGAAAGGTACAATGCCACTGACATACAGAGAGATAGACAGACATTTGGTGTTAAACTTATAACACTAATCTTTTAGCGTTGCGGATTAAAAAACTTTCTTTGCATGCAAATACAAAAAATAAAGCTGAACCGCCGTGGTGAACGAGTGGTTTGACCTATGACCTCTCAAGCAGAGGATCGTGGGTTCAAACCCCGGCTCGCACCTCTGAGTTTTCCGAAACTCATGTGCGGAATTACATTTGAAATTTACCACGAGCTTTACGGTGAAGGAAAACATCGTGAGGAAACCTGCACAACAAACCTGCGAAGCAATTCAACGGTGTGTGTGAAGTTCCCAATCCGCACTGGGCCCGCGTGGGAACTACTGCCCAAGCCCTCTCATTCCGAGAGGAGGTCTGTGCCCTGCAGTGGGACGTATATAGGCTGGGATGATGATGATGACAAAAAATATAACCCCTAAATTTCTTTATTCGGAGCGAGATTAGCGAAGTGCCCCCTAGTGTAATATTTCGTGTCAAAATCACTTGAAATAAAACAGACGACATTATTTACGTCTTATCAAGAGAGCTTAACTGAACCCAAATACATTCCCTTTTTCAAAACCAGACCCAAAGTTACAACCAACCTTAAGCGTAGTGCGTAAAGGTTTCTTTGAGAAAAATTCGACTTTGCTGCGTTCGAATCTTAAAGGACACGCGTAGAAATTGATTTATATCACAATGTATCATAGTTTTGGTGTTGATAATAGTACTTTTGGGATGGGGTTTTGACAAAAGTTTTTTTTTATTTATGAAGGGAGAAAGGTCTTTTTGTGCTCAGGTCGCCCGTCTCTTTATGATAGGATGACATAAAGTACTAAGTATAATTATAGAGTAGATATTTCATGAATTTTCGTCATAACTTTAGACGACGGGAAAGCCTAGGGAAAGAAGGAATGAAATAAATCATTTATTATCAGTATAAAAATAAACATTATTTAAGATTACATGTAAAAGTTAGGGTCAGTGACATTGTCTATGAAGCTTATAGGTCCCGTGTTCGAATCTGGATAAAATGGATAAAGAATATTTGTACTCGAATCATAAATATTATACCAATTTATGTGTTATAAATGTTATAATTATATTTATAGGTATTTTATTTGTTGCCTAGTAATTAAAACGAGCATTCCTTAATTTGGGGCTAGGTTAAATGGTGGAGACAATTTTGTCTTCCTCAGGGTTGGTTCCGTACGATCGAGTATCAAAACGAATTTTAATTAACTAACGATAGTTAATTAAAGTTTAATTGTTTGCTTTTAGAGCTAATAAACTGAATTTGCCTTGAAATACTGCGTTACAAATAACAATTATTGTTCACGACCAAGGAGTCACCTGTATACTAAAATTTTCAAGAACAACATGACAGATCAACCGAGCTAGAAAAGCAACTGACAGTGTTGTATTTCTTCGAGCATAAAATGACATAACTCAAAATTTTATAATTTTGCAAAAAATCTCTCATAAAAAAACATAGCATTTTAATTAAAACTCTCGCTTCAAAGGGAAGCTGTTGTTCAGAACCCTTGACGAGTTCCCAATTTAAATGGAAAATACTTTATATGCATAAAAATCGACATTCGTCGGAATAACAATATTCCATTACTTTTTTTCATTGGGCGTTTAAATTGGGTTCGTATTAAAATAGGTCGTGTCTGTTTTTAATGCACTTTTACGTTGCATATGCTGCTTATACTTAACTCTAGATTGGAGAGATAAAACAAATTACTTCCTTTATAACTTCAGTTTATACCCAGCTGTTGCTCGCGGCTTTACAGGTTCACATTGCTATTTTTTTAATGGTTAAGTTTTTAAAAATTGCTTTGCATAAACAAATAAATACAAAGTTTACATCTTAAGAAAGAAAATTGAATTAACTGAGAAAATTACGCATATAAACTATAATTATTTATAATTGTTAAATTGTGTGTATAGAATATTATTTATAATTAATAATAAAAAGGTCTGATAAATACAAAATATAATGTATATTTGTATAGTAGGAGTAAAGATAAAGATGTCCCAATTGTACTACGCAAAATCTTCATAAAATAAACTTAACATTTTCAAGAAAAATTCTGCCAGTATCTCTGCTTACAAAAACGTTTTTCCACAAGAGAAAAAAAATCGCACCTCGCCAATAAACCGGTACAAAGCAGAAGGCAACTTAAAAAGCGCTTTTTCATTACGACCTTTCGAGTTAATCGCAATACAGGCTTTTCCGAAAGAATTCCCGGCGCAAGAAAACGTCTTGAGGCCCGGAGTGAGGAGATAAAAGAAATTTATTGCCAAGATTAAAGGAGCCTGGCACAATTGTTTGGTGCGTGTCAATCTGGACCGCGGCCCGTCCGGAATGTCGCCTCCCAAAAACGCCAGTATTAAACTTATGTTACTTCGCTTGGCGACCATCTTTGTTTTTTGAGAGCGTGAGTGGATTCGTTATTGCCGTTACGCTTCGCTTTCGATGGCTGTTTGGTTAATTTTGTCATTAATTTGGACGATTGCGCTTTGAGGATTTGTTTAGTTTGATATTACTTACATGGAATTGGTGATATTCATTTTTATTTCATTATTTTGAACTGAGTGGTTGTTCATAAAAACAGCTATACTCAGTGGGGATAGAGTGACTTCAATCATAGTATAGGGTGATCTATAGTTAGATGAAGAGATCAGTAAAGTAGTAGGCATTCATTGAAAAAGAGCTAAAAATTAAGCTTAGCGGCATGCTAAAATTTTGAATTCGAATTTGGATAAATTGATGTTAAGCGTCTAGTGGGGTCTTCAAGAAAACAGTAACTATGTAGTCTTTAAAACCAGCAGTGGACTAAGAACTCTTTTCTCAACCACATCTGTGCTTAGCATCAGGGCGTGATGGAGAAACACCCATACTAATTTAAATTTTAAATTTTTGTAGCTCATAAGCCAAAAACGTGTCATACTTATAATTTTTTTAAACAGAATTAAAAGTATGAAACTACCGTGAGACTCACTCATATTAAATATAATGACCCGTATAACTCACGTCTTAAACCGCGCGAGCAGAGCGGCGGCGTGCAGTGCGCGTGTTGCAGCAGCCGCTGAGTCGCGTTGCTCTGAAGACGAATGGCTACGGATTAGCCCGAAACATGTCGAGCTAAACTCGATTTAAGACGTGAGTTATCCGGGTCATTATATTTAATAAGAATTAAAAGTGTACCAAAGGCCCCATTTATTGGAGCATACTATGACAGAATTTTTTGTAGTCGGTTGAAAAGTGATAAAACATGCTAAATGTTCATTTGTGTAAAAAAGCCGTGGTGGCCTAGTGGTTTGACCTAACGCCTCTCAAGCAGAGGGTCGTGGGTTCAAACCCCGGCTCGCACCTCTGAGTTTTTCGAAATTCATGTGCGGAATTACATTTGAAATTTACCACGAGCTTTGCGGTGAAGGAAAACATCGTGAGGAAACCTGCACAACCTGCGAAGCAATTCAATGGTGCGTGTGAAGTTCCCAATCCGCACTGGGCCCGCGTGGGAACTATGGCCCAAGCCCTCTTGTTCTGAGAGGAGGCCTGTGCCCAGCAGTGGGACGAATATAGGCTGGGATGGTCTTGTTTATTGTGAATTTATACGTATGAGTACCTACGTTACTCATGGCAAGAGTGCAGACGAGTGTACCTCGCCCCCCTCCTCCACAAAAACTGGATGAACATTATATACCTACTTTTGAGTAAAGTTAAAATTAACTTCCATAACAATTTCTTTTGATGTATCGATTAAGTAAAAAAGAAACACTATTAGACTTTATATTCCTTTCGCTTTGCGGCCATCTTTGTATTTTGAAAGCGTAAGTAGATTCATTATGGCTGTTGTGATTCGCTCTCAATGGCTGTTTGGTTAATTTTGCTGTCTTTTTGCACGATTAAGCTTTAGTAGTTCGTGTTAAAGTAAAGTGTTTCGTGAATCAATTTAAGTTTTGTTTGTTTTCGTTGTAGATATTCCATTTTAGTAGATGGTTCACTGCGGTTTACTATAAGGTCACCAGCTGAAAAAAGAAAGTAATTTTATTTTGGATACTTAATCAATTTACGTAAATCTTCAGCCATCACTGTTGACTTTATTTCATCAAAAAAACATTAAGGGGCTGTTTCACCATCCATTGATTAGTGTTAACTGGCGGTTAGATGTGATGCCGTCTCCATTTGTTTTGTTCGAATAGACGGAGACGGCATCACATTTAACCGTCGGTTAACGCTAATCAATGGATGGTGAAACAGCCCCTAAGTAATCTGCGGGTAGTTCTGCTCCTAGTTTTTCTAACAAAAACACAGAAGATCAAATAAAGAATCAGGGAGAGCTAACTAAGAAAAAACCAACAGTATTAACACGTCGCAGTCGATGGATGCTCAAATCAATAGATAAGCGATCGTCAACCATTTGTCGTTGCTAATAATACTTCGCCTCTTACTCGGACGTTGATAAATGGGGCGCCAAATGTTGCCAGATGTCAGTAAGTCGCGGCAATATTTTCTTTTACATGGGGTAACAGCGGCACTGACTTAGCTCAATTTTTATATACTTGAGGGAATTTTTGGAAGCTTGGACCAAAGGTTGGTGATGGTGATACATGTACTAATGTTGTAGGATTTCATATCGTGATTTTTTTTCTATTAAATTTTTTGTTTCCTAAGGGGTGGCATATTTTACAGGCTATTGTACCAAACGGTATAATTTCATGCTAATTATTTTAACAATTTAATTACGGTACATAATAGCGGATTTTATTCAGCAATTCAGTTGAGGTGGAGTAAAATTTGGTTTTTCCTCGTTGTTGGAAGACGATTTTCTTTCTACTACATGTACATAGGAGTTAACACGTGTAAGAAGAAGACGGCTAGAGCCTGATTTTTGAAGTGAGAAGGCAAATAAATAGCGTTCCAAAATTATTTCAGTTTTAATTCGATATCCCTAAATGTCAAAAAGTATAGCTACTACATATTGGATGAGTTGCCAAACCCGATATCCAAGACGATCCATTTTGTAAGAATTTTTAATTTAGATGTTTGACATGGTGATCTTTTCAACAGTCAATTATTTCGACTTATATGGTTTGACCACGCAACCCTCGTGTATAACATGAAATGGTGCAAGAAGTGTTCAAAGTTTTAGTTCACCAATTTCTATGAAAAACATAAATTTGCGCATATTCGATGCACAGGATAAAATATACTGACAAAAGAAAACACAACTGACCCAATAAGTATTCATGTTTCTTTTAGTGAATTAAGTGCTAAATAGTTTGATGCATACCTACTATTTTATGAAATACTCATTCATCATCCCAGCCTATATACGTCCCACTGCAGGGCACAGGCCTCCCCTCAGAATGAAAGGGCTTGAGCAGTAGTTCCCACGCGGGCCCAGTGCGGATTGGGAACTTCACACACACCATTGAATTGCTTCGCAGGTTTGTGCAGGTTTCCTCACGATGTTTTCCTTCACCGTAAAGCTCGTGGTAAATTTCAAATGTAATACCATGTATGTGTATGTGTACTTATTAACCTAACATTTTTAATTTCATTCCCTTGGCCCTTGGCCTACTTAACTAGAAAGGGCAACTTCAAGAAGGGTTTTTAGGGCTGTCACCGTAATGTCATCTACATACATATATGACTAATTTTATTACGGCGGTACGTGTTTCGGGGTTGCTTTGACGACTGGAAGGGCTTACCCTGCCCCCGGAAAAAGACGGTTTGAACGGGAAATGGTTTTGTCGAACAGTGCCAAAGACATTCACTAATAGTAAAAGACAATAGCCCTCTCGTTCTGAGAGGAGACCTGTGCCAGTGGCACATTTATAGGTCGCGATGATAATAATGATGATGATGAGATGACAAAAATGAAAGGGTTTAGGTATATCCCGCAAAAAACAATTGTGTGGTTAATTTTTGAATTAGATTATGGTGTAAAGCAAAATATTTCTACAAAATTATCACTCGAATTGCACTGAGCGACGATTTTTAAAATCACTAGTTAATACTTTGTACCAAAGAGGTGGTTAGCTAGCTAGGTAGCTCTCTTTCCCCCCCCCCCCCCTCTCTCTCTATTAAAATAACATTGCTTCTCGTTTTTCGTACCTATTTCAGACTATCTTTTCTTGCCTTCAAAATCAAGAATAATAATGATTGAATCATTAATAGTTTAATAATAATCACAAGTAATACAATAAAACAAACATAATGATAAACATAAATTAAAACTAAAAAAAATAAAATGATTACGAAAAATGTTCGTAATGTTTTCAGTCCGTGTATTTCATCATTCATAATACTTTCGAGCATGTTCGGGCTCACAGAGAATAGCAAATTATAGGAGTAATGAAAAGAGCACCACTTCACGTTAAAAAAAACATTTCTCGTGTATATTGGCTGGAGGTAAATAACCCTCTAACAAAAGATTTTTGTTCAAGAAAAATACTTTTCCGGAAGATCGTTCTGCTTTTTACGGTTTGAGAACTTTGTCTTTACTCTGAGAAACTTTTTTAATTGCAAAAAATGTGTGCATAGTCTAAGTACGCTTTTCCTGGTATGTTTGAAATGTAAAGATCAAAAAAGATCTACTATGTAATGTTTTGTAAATGACCTCGGTATTCCATTCTTGTTTAAAGCTAAAATGTTATCTGACGAGAATGCATTACCGGGATATTAAGTATTCTATTCTGCTTATAGTATAGGTACGCCAATTTTCACCTTAATCCATTAAGCGGTAATTGCATCATTCAGTAACAAACATCCTAATATGCTCACAAATGTTCTCATTTACAATATTAAATAAAAAATAAATTTAAAAAAAAGCCGTGGTGGCCTAGTGGTTTGACCTATCGCCTCTCAAACAGAAGGTCGTGGGTTCAAACCCCGGCTCGCACCTCTGAGTTTTTCGAAATTCATGTGCGGAATTACATTTGAAATTTACCACGAGCTTTGCGGCGAAGGAAAACATCGTGAGGAAACCTGCACTAACCTGCGAAGCGATTCAATGGTGCGTGTGAAGTTCCCAATCCCCGCACTGGGCCCGCGTGGGAACTATGGCCCAAGCCCTCTTGTTCTGAGAGGAGGCCTGTGCCCAGCAGTGGGACGTAGGTAGGGTGGGGATGATGACAATATTAAATGAATTATTGATATTTTAAATTGAAATCTTAAACCCATTGCATAATCTTTCCTAATTTATCTTTCCAAATTTCATATTTGCTACCACTTTACCACCCCTATGCTAATCCAACTGAGAGTAGTAATCTTACACTGGAAAGGCAAAGTGAGCCAAGTTTTCTCTGAGATATCCCTCTATTAGTGAGTCACCTATTAATATTCATGGCGAAGTATCTATCAATTAGGATAATGCTGATTCAGACAGCCGATAAATCTTCGAGAATAGCTGTATTAATATTAGTTAGGGCCATCCAGTAAATGCGTCGTCATTGCTGTATGTGAACTGTCAGTTAGATTATAATAAACTAGCGCCCCGCCCCGGCTCCGCACGGTTACAGATACCGGCAAACTTCTTGAGCATTAAACAAGGGAGTGGGGGAAAGTTTGCGCACCGTACACATACGAGCAAAAAAAGTACCTAACTATTTAATGAAACTGTAGAATACTTTTTACGTAGATAAATCTACTTCTAAAAATAGTTAGTTTTAATTTTTATACATTGTTAGTGTATTATATCAGATATTATTGTGAAAAAAATGATAGAATATATTTATTTATGTTTTTATTATAATGAGTATATTTATTTGTTAAACATAGGTTATGTCAATAGATGTTAAATTAGGTAATTAATACTAAAAAAAAACAGTTATTCAATTTAAAAAAAAAGTTAAAAAAACACGTTATTACATATTTAAATAATTTAATCATCATCTATTAAAGATATTCCTTCCATTTGGTCATTAGCAAAGCTAGTGCCTGGTCTAGGTTCACGTTTTTGTAGCATCTGCAGTATTCTTCACTGTCTCCATGTCACTCTTTCCGTCTTTCATCATAAAACAATAAACGTCGTACACCATTTTTCTAGCTTGGCTTTTGAAAACCACATTATTTTGTCGTGGCATGGTGTTTTTATTAATTATAAAACAATCAACAAAAAAGTTATAATAATAAGTCAAACAGACAATTATTAACAAATTCAACAAAAACAACATAACAACTATAACAACAAATTCATACACAAACAATAAAGTCAACAACAACAATTACAACAATCACTGTATCACTGACGCCAAGTGTACTTAGGAGGCAAAGGAACGTGGAGCAGCAAACACAACGTCAACTGATTTACCAATCACGCGATCGACACGTCATTCTTCCGCCGCCGCGCACCACCGCCCGCCGCCCCCCCTCCCAGCGATACCTAAAAATCGCTTCTGCGCAAGCAAAGACATTTGTTCAAGATGTTTGCCGGTATCTGTACAATATTCAAAATAACCCTCCTTTGGACAGTCGGGTACAAAGGTCTCCGTGCCGGTAGCCCGTAATTTGCACGGGCAAAATTTTCAAAAAACTGGCCAAGTGCGAGTCGGACTCGCGCACGAAGGGTTCCGTACCGTTATCTATACAACATTAGACATTAGTAAAAAACGACAAAGAAATCACGTTTGTTGTATTAAGGGAAGTCCCCTTAAATATTTATTTTATTTTAATTAAATTATTTATTTTTAAATTGAATATACAACTAAATATTCTATGAATATTTCAAGCGTCTACCTGTTGCGGTTATTATATAATTATCGAGCAAAAAAAAAACACGTTTGTTGTAGGGATCCCCACTTAAATATTTATTTTATTCTGTTTTTTATTATTTAATATCACGGTTAATGATGTCCAGCTTGGTGACAGACAGACGGACAATGGAGTCTTAGTAATAGAACCCCGTTTTTACCCTTTGGGCATGGAACCCAATAAAGGTCTCTAATCAAGGGCACTTCACACACATTTTTCAGCTCCATTCCCCCAAAACTACACCCGACCCGCGCGAAGCATTGCACGTAAATGCATTTTTTGGTTAGATTAATATTTTTAAATTTGTAATATCATTTGAATGGAACGTTCGATTTAAATAATTCAAAAGTAATCTACAGGTATTGAAACAGTCTTAAAAATGAAATAATTTATTTAGATAAGGATTACTACGAAAGTATGAATAAAATGGTCTGATTTTAGTCGGCATTTTTATCAACTTTTAAAATAAAAAAATAGGTATAGTGACATAACTACAATAGTTTTTTGTAGATATTGATATATTTTTAAATATTTTTGAACATTTTTTTGTTATATCTTTAAGTAATAGTTTCCGCAGCGCATGCGATGAAAGATATTTTATGACTATTTTTTATACACCATGGGTTACACTATTGAAGTTTTAGTACGGATCTATAATTGTTTTTAAAATATAATATAGCCTAATGTCACTCGGAGATAGTGGTGCTTCCCAACGGTGAAAGATTTTTTTTAATCGTTCCAGTAGTTTCGTAGTCTATTCAATGCAAACAAACAAACAAATCTTTCCTCTTTGTAATAGTAGGTACTCGTATAGACTATAGGTACAAGTATTAGTAGGATAAAGTGCATCGACTTTCATCGGAAAGTAGCTCCTTTTCTTTTACTTGTTATATCAATGTAATAGTTATTTGTGTCACAAGGGAGCAAAATGGTGTATTTACGTCGAGGGCGTACATTGAATCAAGAATGTAGCGAAGGATTCTACAATAGAATCCTGAGCGTAGCGAGGGATTCTAAAGTAGAATCCTGAGCGGAATGAGGGATTCAAGTGTTAACGCCCAAGATGAAAATAATTTTGCTCCCGAGTCGCTCATACAACTATTCCCACCGAGCATTAAGAAACTTGAAAAAAATAAATTCTAAATATTATTAAAGAACAACCAGCATAGAAAATGACGTGGCTTTTCAATTATCAACTTTAAAAAAATGGCTTTTGCAATAAAACACTTAGAAAAGCCTTGAACAGAAAAGTTGCACTTTGCTCCCTCTCGTCAGGGAGGAAAAGTTACTTTTCTGAAGGAGAGGTGTGAAAAAGTTTATTTTTATTTTAAATAGCGTATAATGGTGTCCCACTATTGGGCAAAGGCTTTTGTAAAAACTTTTGACCTCCACAACCCCTGTTCCGACATCATGTCAGGACATAGTTTCGAGCAATATCTATAGGCAATAGCGAGCAATGTAATAATTTAACGATAAAAATAATCTAAGATAAATGTAAAAAAAAATCGTTGCTTTTATTCAGAGCAGTTTAGTGATGAGTATTATTTGACCATGCGAGTGTGAAGCGCGTAGCGTCTCCTTTTAAGCTTGAGCGAAAATACTTATTTTTATATACATTGTTAAATTACTATTATTATCTTTATATTAGTAGTGCATAAAATTCAAAAACGAAGTGTCGGCGTCGGGATGAATGTTCGGAGGGACGATCGGACGTTGTTAGTGTTGTGTGTCGGTGTGATAGGGTGACTAATAAAAGTGACCAAGTGCGGGTAGTTCGTGATATGAGTGCCGGCACTATTAGTGATCAAGTGCGGGTAGTTCGAAGAACTCGCGCTGCTAGGCAGACTTGACACCCCACACTTCAGTCTACTCGTGACCACGGCAACTGTAACGTTGCCGAAACGTCGAGGTAAATATTACTTGTGTAATAATAGCGTGATAAGTCCCGTTTGTGGTATTTTGACTATGAGTGAGAATCACGAAAGTTTAAAACGTTTCATTAACGTTTGTATACATAATAGCCGCACCAAATTGCATGTCTCTTATCGCAGCGTTGTGAGATTTCAAGGCTTTGTCCCAATTCGGAAAAAGGGATAAAAGTAGCCTACGTGTTACTCCAAATATCCAGAGGGCCTATTCTGAAGTTCGTATCCTACCATCCCTCTCGCTCTCGTATTTAATAGTATAAGTGTCAGTGTAGAATTTCGTAGTAGCCCTGCAGTTAACTACATACCAAATTTCATCTAAGCCCGTCCACCTATTTTAGCGTAAAGGAGCAACAAACCCTTTACGCTAAAATAGGTGGACGGACTTAGATGAAATTTGGTAAAAAAACAGATAAAAAAACAGTGATAAAAACTTACAGTGATAAAAAAACTGTGTTTTTTGTTTTCCTGTCAGTTCATATTGGTTTTGATTTTGATGACAACTGTACAGCATCCTACTGATCTTACAAATGCGGTTATTATTATTATTATTATTTGTATTTTTTTTTCTTTAATTGTATAATATAGTTTTTAAGTATTTTATTTGTAATTATATTTTTATGAAAAAATGACTTTCTGCCAAGTTTCTTGTGGCGCATTCTTCTTGGCAATGATGGTCTTTACGAAAGCGCTGGTAGTTTAAAAAAAATGACGTGTAAAAGTGCCCATTGCGGCCTATTTACTGAATAAATCATTTGAATTTTTTGAATTTGAATTTGAATTTGAATTTGGAAGTCTATGATTATATGTGTATGTTATATAATCATAAACTTCCGCATTTGTAAGATCAGTAGGATTCTGTACAGTTGTCATCAAAATCAAAACCAATATGAACTGACAAGAAAACAAAAAACACTGTTTTTTTTATCTACATTAACATCGTCCCTAAAAAGGTATCAAATTGTGGTTTATTCAAGAAAGCTTTTGCCGGTAAAATTACACTGGGCGAGGAAAACAGCTCCTCGTGTTCCCAACACCATCAATTATTAAGGTATAACTAGAAATCTTTTCCCTTATTTTCTCGCCTTTTATTTATTCCTTAATTCGTTTTGGGTCGTAAAATAGCAGGAGTTAAAGTACTGTTTTATTTCGTAAGAAGAGAAGTAGATACTTTGCTCTTTACGAAACAATTAACAAGAACCTATATCGAAGTAGATGACATAAGTACATTTACATTTTCAAAAAATATTAAAAAATGTATTTTTTATCAATCAAACAAATACTTTTTTGGTAAAAAAAAAACATTTTTAATACAAGCAATTTTTGCTGACTATACTTTTTGACGACTTTATTTGCATTGTCATCCAAACTACATTTGTATTCCAAATTTCAAGTCAATGCCATTAACCGTTGAAGAGTTTAGTCCTGCGGAGACGATCCTGGCTGGACAACCCGGATGTCACTACTAGATTATTGTATTGTCACGCAATTTAGACAAGTATGCCAAATTTCAAGTCAATCCGACTACTGAAAGTTCGTCGAATTTATCTTGCAAGATTTGACTACTTTACAGACAGATAGACAACGGGACAGGTGAAACTAAAATAAAAGCTTGTAAATAAGAAAGACGAAAATGAAGCGCCTCAATGTTCGGGAGTGAGGGTCTTTAACTCCTTTATTACTCGTAATTTTGTGTGTTACTTGTACTAAGTAACTAGGTAGTTGTGAGTAGTATACTTAGTGGCACAAAATTTGGGACTCTACATACAAAATAACCTAATTTTGCATACATTTTTGGGCCAAATTTTTAGCCGCTCAGTATATAAAAAACCAAGTCAGAATAGCTCAAGGGCAGATGTTGTTCCTTTATCCAGCTACGGTCTTTACCTACAGACTCTAAGGAACTCTTGGTACGCGAGTCCGACTCACACTTGGCCGTTTTTTATCACATAGGAATCTTCACACGGAATTTATTACAATAATACTTTTTCGTTTTGTACGATAACGTTAGTTATAGAGCAAGTCTTCCTTATATTAAATAATATTATAACGGATAACTCACGTCTTAAACCGAGTTTAGCTCGACATGTTTCGGGCTATTTCGTAGCCCTTCCTCTCAGGAGCACGTGACTCGGCGGCTGCCGCAACACGCACACTACGCGCCACCGCTCTGCTCGCACGACCCGTAGTTACTAGTTATCCGTTATAATATCATTTAATATGAGTGAGTCTCACGGTAGTTTCAGGTTCAAGTCCTCCTTCACAGCAAAGTTTTAATCGAAAATTCTTGACTAAGGTTTTTATTTCTTATTATAAATATTTTCAACACTACAAAGAATAAAGGAATTCTTCATTAGGGATTTATTCGCCTTAGCCTAAGTTTTAGCGCTGGAGAAATTAATTTTTTCTGCCTTTTATTTTCACTAGCGTTATAAAATATCTTCGTGAAACACAATTTCTTTGGTACTTATCATTAGATGTTTTATTCACATTTCTTATTTTTACAACTGTATTTCTGTTAAAATCACAAACTTTAAGGGTAATTGGTAAAGGCCTCTAACACTTTCATGTGTATTAGTAACAAAAATATATATTTATATTCAAATTACAATACTTAGGTACAAACATTTTTGTTTTAATGGGAGGTTTGTTTTGTTTTATTTTCAGCTAGGTTAGTAAAAAATTGCTATTTTTAAATATAATCACTATTTTTTTTTTATTCGAAACATTGTGTAGCATGGCAGATTATAAAATACATATATTATAATGGTTGATGGTTGGTAGCTATGGTTGATTGCTTGGTATGGTATCAGAGGATATAAACTCAGTTAAAAAAATTGTAAACAAGACAAGTAACATGCGTTTAAGTTTTTTTTTCTCTGCCATCCCGCGGTGATGAAGGGACTTTCAGGGGAGGTGTAGTATGGCAACTGGCCACTTTCAGTGTTTAGCAGTAACACAATAGTTTACTGTTACATAAACGCACATTGCTTGTATAAGTGACAATCCAATTGTATATAACTAAGATGCACTTTTAAATAATGGTTCTTTTACGCACATCTACAACTGGATCCTTATTGAACACCACGTTCCATTCATCTACACGGAAAAAAAGGATGTCTTAGATTAAGACAATTATACCCTTGGTCAAGACAATAATATTTCGTACTAGCTGTTGCCCGCGGCTTCGCCCTCGTTGGAACTCCGTGTTGTTCTAAGTTTTCTTCGATTAAAAACCTTCTCCTAGCAATAACGAACACAGCAAAATAAGAATAAGCAACATCGGCCCAGCCGTTCCCGAGTTTTGCGCTTAGCAACACAATTTAAGATTCATTTTATTTATATATATATATATATAGAATAGATAAAGCCGGACACCATAATATACGGATGAAGACAAATATTATTGTCTTTGGTTAAAACTATAATCTTATACTTAAAGAAAATAATTACTTGGATTTAAACAATATTCCTGAGACTATGAATATTCTTGGTCAAAGAATTCCTTTTTTTCCGTGTAATATACAATTTCCCGCACCGAATTGAGCTCAGAAATACCGTGTAAATTCTAATCTCTGTCAGGTGTGCTCGTCACTGTCCCAATCTTTAATTTTATGTCAGTAGCGATAAAGGTGACAGCAAAGTGTCATCTATTGGGCATTAGCGAGTCGGGCACTCGGACTTTTACCTTACGTCGTGGGAAAAAATATTCACAAATCTTTTCCTCGAATCTAATTCATCATTTAAAACAAAAGAAAGACTAAATCCAAAACTTTCCGAGACTTACAGAATTAATTTATTAATACAAGCCTTTGTTCCCTCTATTTTATTATGGTTGTTAAGAATTTACCGTGCGGTCAAATTGCCGTACGGCGCTCCCCCGAGAAATCATTGGCTTCTGGAACTTTCGCCGGTCCGGCTGTTTTACCGGACAGTAATTACGATTTGTGGAAAGTACTCGATGTATGTGGACTTAACAGTGTACGAGAAAGTTTGACTTGGAAAGGTTGAGAGCGTTTATACCTGCTGAGCTGGCAACGATGCATTTTTGTTAGTTTTTCTCGATTATTAAACAAAAAATGAATGAAAATTAAAAATGTGGTCTATTACTTATATAAGTTAATGTCATTGTGTCTACTCCAATAATTATTCGGTATAGACTTTTATTTTCTTTAAAAACCGTTAATAAATATTAATTATTTTTTAAAGAATATAAAAGTCTATCACGAATAATTATTGAAGTAGACACATTAACTTATACATTAAGCACGAGCACGTGCGCGAGGCAGTAAAGGCCCGGTTACAAGGAGCCCAGCTAGAGCTGTCCATCATCCCGCTCGAGTCTCAAAGGGCTAACAATTTCAGATCATTTAGACTCCAAGTGCCTGCCAAGCACCAGCAGATGTTCCTGCGCTCCGACTTCTGGCCGGAGGGTGTGGTGTTCCGTCGTTTTAGGGTAGCGACGAAGATGACTTTCAAAAATCCCTAACTATTCATATATTTTTTTAAATGTATTTTATGTCTTTATGTTTTATATAATTTGAATTTTACAGCGCATTGCTGTTTAACTGTAATGCTGTATTTTTTTGTTGGAATAAATAAATAAATAAATAATTAAGAAGAGTTCTATCAGACCACATTTTTAATTTTCATTCAATTTTTATGGAATAATCTTGAAAAACTAACAAAAATGCAACGTTACCAGCTCAGCAGGTATAAACGCTCTTAATAATAATACATTGTTTTAATTTGAAATCACTTTAACCGGGTAGCCTTATAAATCGAACTAGCCGTTGCCCGCTACTCCGTTTGCGTAGAACTTGTTTACCGCTGTTCTACGCGAACTATGCTATTTTTTGAGATAAAAACAAGCCTATGTTCTTTTCCGGGACTCAAACTATCTGTGTACTGAATTCCATCTAAATCGGTTCAGCGTGAAGAAGAGCGTAGACGTGAAGAGGTCTAATCGAATCTATTCTTTTTCTCCTCTTATCTCGAATTGAAATTGTTTCGGGTCACCCAAGAGACATCATTTCATTTTAAAACATACTAGAGTTTAGCCGCGGCTTCGCACGCGTAAACTATTCGATCTGGTACAATTGGCCGGTGAAATTACTGGCACGTGAGGTATCCCATCTTAGGCCTCTAGGTTGGCAACGCGTCTGCTATACCCCTGGTGTTGCAGATGTTTGTGGGCGGTGGTGGTCTCTTACCATCAGGAGACCCACACGCTCGTTTGCCATCCAGTCGAATAAAAAAAAATTGAAATTCCAGAATTTTATAAAGGTCCCCTGGGAATTCCCAAAATGTATAACGTGTGAAATTTCAAGACTTTATCCCTATCCCGTGGGAATATCGGGATAAAAATTAGCCTATGCTTCATTCCAGACGTCTAGCTACCTACATACCAAATTTCATGACTCTAAGCCCAGCGGTTGTTATTTCGAGATTTTATCCCTATCCCGTGAAAATATCGGGATAAAAAGTAGCCTATGTGTTATTCCAGATGTCCAGCAAACTACATACCAAATTTCATCCAAATCCGTTAAGCGGTTTTAGGGTGAAGGGGTAACAAACATACACACACACACGTTACACACAACACACATAAACTTTCGTATTTATAATTTTAGTAGGATTATCATTATGATATCAAAAATACTGCTAACGACATTAGGTAAACGTCCAAGTGCCCGCCACGTCAATACCCAATAGATAACACCCTGTTGTCACCTCTATTGCTAATGACATAAAATTAAAGATGCCAGCTATTGGGACAGTGACCAGCACTCGTACATTTTCCTTAGCTGTAACTTATTATCCTGTAATTGCTGCTCGCCAGTAGAAATTATGCATAAATTTAATCTCGAAACTACAAATGTAGGTATTAAAAATGTGACAAAATGCAAATACTTGTACGCGTTTGTAACGAACTGAGAACCGCTGGGATTAAAGAGGGCGACTGAGTAACTCACCCGTAGTGATGGGACGTTCCGGGATTCTCAAAATGGTAACGGCATTAGGCATAGTCCCGTGATTTTTTGCCTGTTTTATAAAGAACACATTACCTGGAATAAAAACTGGCGAAAGTGCTTTTTGCAGTACACATTGTTCAATGAAACTTGAGCATTAGGTAGTTGTGCTAATTACTGTCAATTGGGTACCTGAACTTTTCTGGAATGGTCCATAGTATATTTTTTATCGTTAGCCGACTTACTGACTTAAATGTAACTAGCTCACTGCACAGATAGATATTTTATAAACTTGCCTTTAAAAAAAAAATTGAAACTTTATTTCGGTTTGGTGCGGTTTGGTGAGGTTTTGTGCCTTGGTCTATTTTTTGATGAAAAAAAAGTGGTAGGATTGACAGCTGTCACTTTCCAAATGTCGCCGTAACAACTATATACAAGCAATTATTAATGTCAATATCTGTCACCGGTTCAAAAAATCTTTTTATGATAAAAAACCGGCCAAAAGCGTGTCTGACACGCCCAAAATAGGGTTCCGTAGCCATTACCACCTACCCGCTTTAGTTCACAGATTTTTGTTCACCATGTTTGTGTAAGTTAAATTAACACTGATTTTCTCTATAAGTGATTTTTTGTAAATCTTTTGAGAAAATAAATATCTTAAACCATAAAGCATAAACCATTACGAAAAAATTAAGTAATATTTTTCTAAGGATTTCGTATTTTATACGGAATCTTCCAAGTTTTGGTATATTTTATACCTTAGGCTGCTATTTAAGAGTAAAACTATTAATAATTCTCAAGCAAACTTAGCCGTTATAGTTTTCCTTGAAAGTTTGATATGCTTACTACCATCCTGATTTTTTTCAAATTCTTCCACCCACCAGTTTGGATTTTAGAGGGGGAGGACGCTCGATTTTAATGAAAATTTGCACTTTAAAGTTGAATATTTCGCAAAAAAATCAATGAATCGAAAAATCGCCTTAGCAACTCTTAGGCTTAAAAGACCTATCCAACGATACCCCACACTATAGGGTTGGATGAGAAAAAGTATCACCCCCACCTTATGTCTAAAAAAATAAACTAAGTAAAAAAAATGTTTTTATACTTTTTGGTTGTACTATTTTGTCGGCATAGCTTACATATATATCCGTGCAAAATTACAGCTTTCTAGCATTGATAGTCTCTGAGCAAAGCCGCGGATGGACGGACAGACAGACAGACAGATATGGCGAAACTATAAGGGTTCCGTTTTTGCCATTTTGGCTTCGGAACCCTAAAAACCGATAATAAACTAAACGGTGTTGTCGATGTCACGCGACAGTCGACAGTCGCTTGTGGAAGTCATCCAAATGATGATAAAGTCCGTTTGTCTTTCAAGGGGCTTGCTAAAATTTTGCTTTCCGGTACGCGGTTGCTACTACAAATCAAATCAAAATCAAAATCGTTTATTGTTCAACACAGGTACATGAGATCTTATAGGTAGGTAAGTGTTTGTATCACTATGTCACTATGTCTACAGAACCTTAAGCAGCGTTTCCACCAGAGATGTGCGAGAATGTATTATAATAATATAATAATAATAATAATAATTTTTATTTCAGATTAAAATCCATAGCTTTGTTAGTAGATACAGTCACTCTTATAGACTAAGGGTTAGTAGTACAGTACAAGTCCTATATAAACGACGTAAGTCTGTCAACGACCGGTGCATGTAGGCTCAGCCAATGTTTGTTATTGGCTGTCCCAACGGTGAGCGACCGTGCTCAGGATGCGGTTGAGGCTGGCGCGCACGCGCTGCATCGCCGCGGCGCAGCGCTTACGCATAATAGCGTGGAACCCGTCGATACGCACGCACGCAATGCACGCAATGCAGTATTGCGAGGAATATGTTTTTCATTAACCAATAGAAACCCTTCATTTACCTCGCCTCGCTCCGCTCAGCTGTTTCCACCAGAGATGTGCTGTGCGAGGATGTGTAAATGAAGCGTTTCTATTGGTTAATGAAAAACACATCGCTCGCAACACATCCTCGCACATTATTGGTGGAAACGCTGCTTTAGCTTAGTTAGCTATGGATTTGGCCATACTGGTCATCTGCAAATGCATTGGCAGCTGAAAATGCTTGAAAAACTGTATAGGTACTTAAAAAAATATCCTCTGTTCTGGAGAACATTCACGAGATTATTGGAGATTAAATATAAAAGGATTTTGCTGAGCCCGGGAAAATTGTGATCAGCACATCACTACTACCCACACATTATAAATGCAAAACCGAGACAGTCTTCCTGCGAATTTATAAAATTACGCCTCAGCAGGAAAAGCTACGTTTCATGTTCTAACAAAATTTGTAATGTAATTTAATTTTATTACAAGTGTCATAACTTAAAGACGACAGCTGTAACGGCGCATTGCCAAAGAGAATGTATCTGTGATTAGTTCAGAGGACATCTAGACACGCGGTGAACTGGCGGGCAGCACCATGTGTAATTTTACCCGAAGCATTTGGAGCCACTTTTGGCCCTCTCATAATTCAATAACTATTTCTCATAAACATGTCAAATTAGGCTCATATATTGAGACTTGCGAGTTGCTATGTGCTTCAAATTTCATATACACACCTTAAACAGTTATTTAGATATTAACGTCCAAAAATCGTAATTTTTATCACTGACTCGCTTAGAGATCAAAACTCTAACCCACTTCCAGATGACCTAGAAAGTTCAAATTGGGCATCCAGATAGGTAGTTGGGTGAAAACAAAGGAATAAATCAAAAACTAGTACATTTTTATCATTTTATTATAATTTTTCAATTTATTGATTCTATTGGGAAGGATCACTTAAGTTCTTATATAGTGCCTGTAACTTATTTATACTTATTTATTATAGTGCTTTTATTTTATTATTGTTTGTACAACAATGTAATGTATAAATATGTAATGTGTAAATATGTAATGTATTAAATCTCATCCAAATCCGTCCAACAATAACAGCGTTTAAGAGTAAATTATAAATAGACCCGCACACAAATTTGCATTTGCAAGATAAGAGCAGCATTCGCTATAGTTTGAACAAAAACTTTAACCACGATTTTTTCCCTCGACCATCCTAGAAGACAAATATAAAACCGTAACACTACGATACACTATCATCTAAACTTAACCCCCCTACTGCCCTTTTGGATACCAATAACTTTAAGGTCCAAAGGTACTTAAGGACAGACCCTAATACCGCAAATGTCGGAGCGCTAGGTACGATCACACGTCTGCATGGTAAAATTCAAATTGCGCGGAGTAAGGCCCCAGTGGGCTGTTAACGGGTTGACTTGCAATAGTTCTGTTTTACTGGTGTTGTTTGGTATAAGTTAAGAAATATAAGTTTGTTTTATTTGAGAACAGTAAGTTATGCACTCATTTCAGCTTTGAGAATGAACTCGTAAAGTGTTTGAAACGCGATAGCATTTCGTGACATTAAAAATGATATGACACTTTGACAGTGGCAGGAAGTGTTATCCTTGAGTGTCATTCTTGACAGTTCACTAAGTTACTTCACCACAGATAAAAAATAAAATAATACTCAACATAGGTACGCATTAGATCAAATTTATGAAAAAAGCATTGGTGTGGCATAACTAGGACGCACGTGAACGCACTCATCTTTAAAAAAGATTTCTGAAATTATCGAAACTAGTCGGACCGTTCCCGATTTATAATCGTGAGTTGAACTGTTTAATATAATAATGACTATAATAATGTAGTTCAGCAAATCGCCTTTAACATAAACCAAACACCTAAAGATAATGCTAAATTGAACAGACCAAACTATAAGCATACAGATAAGTTTCATATCTCACGGCATTTGCAAATACACGTGCTCTATATAAAAAATCTACTTTCCGATCAAATGCGGAATAAGACGGGTACTTTTTAGGAATCTGTTTCGAAATCAAATAAGTTTTTGTTAAAAAAATAATTTTTAATACAAACATTTTTGCAGACTGTACTTTTTGTTGACTGTACGTTCATCCAAACTACATTTCGTACCAAATTTCAGTCGATCCCATAAACCGTTGAGGAGTGCCGCCCTGCAGAGACGATCCTGCCAACACCGCCAGGACGTCACTGCCGAATTCCCGGAAGAGGGTCAAATTTAACTTGCAATATTTGACCCAAATAAATTAACGAACAGGGCAAGTTAAATAAAAGCTTGCAAAAAAAGGGACCCTTAAAGAATCACTTTGTTTTCCGTCTGTCTGTCTTTCTGTCTGTCAAGACGCTTTTTTTCAGGAACGCGTAGAAAGTATCCAGGTAACATTTTTATTAATAATAATATCTAGGATTCCTCATGATGTTTTCAATCACCCTAAAACTCGTGGTAAATTTCAAATGTAATTTCGCACGTTTCGAAAAACTCAGAGATGCGGGCCGAGGTTTGAACCCACGATCTGCTTGAGAGGCAATAGGTCCAACCACTAAGGCCACCACGGCTCGTTTTAGACCTAGATGAAATTTGGCAAATACTTCCCGTTTGGGATTACAGTCGGATGCAACTTAAAGTTAAGCAAGGAAGCTACAAAGAAATGGCAAATTTGTCTGCGGAACAATAATGCACAAAGGACTGCAGTCTAATGCGATAAGACGGCATACAAAACTTGGAGGCGGTAGGTACATTGAGTCACGGTAGCGCAGCGACTAGATATTATCAGTATTGAGTATCTTATAAGACATTTATGGTTTTCATATATTCCATGCAACACATCATAGATAATAATATAAATAACAATATCAAATAATAATTATAACGGAATCCATACTAATATTATAAATGTGAAAGTGTGTTTGTACGTTTGTCTGACTTTCTCGTCGAAACAGAGCGACGAACTGACGTGATTTTTGGCATAGAGATAGTTTACGGGCCAGAGAGTGACATAGGCTACTTTTTATCCCGGGAAAATGCACATATATAACCGAATTCCACGAGGACGAAGCCACGGGCATCTAGTATACAATAAATTTAAGATTAACAAAAATATAATCAATAATAGGTACATTAAAGATTAATTACGAGTACCGCTTCTGAAGCACAGTGCATTTGAGCATTCCAGCCCCGCATTTTTTTGTTCATGCAACAAAATCTCTACTTCTAAACGCAATTTATGCTCAGGTCAAAATAACTCGTCAAAGGATGCTCCAATGTGATAGAAGTCTACGATTATTCCATCTGTTTGACCTGTTTGACGAATAAATTAATATTTGTGGTCTACCATTGTCTCAAGTGAAATATTTCCTAGAAGCCACCTCCTCCATATATTCTTTTCGCACATCTTGCTGCAAAGACATTCGCAAAGTAAGGCAATTTCTGAAAAGTGAACGAATCCTTTGGGGCTGTACATTGTTTCGGTCGTACTGAGATTATGAGGGGGGGGGGGGGATTAAATAATCATTTTCCCCTTGAAATGGGGACAATAGAAATTTTGGGACATGGCCAGGTTTAAATGGAACTTTAGCGTCATGCAATATAATAGAATATCTCTGTACATTATTCGACTTGACTTCGTTAAATGGAGCGAGTAGGTTTTATTTGTCTTTATCCATTTTAAAGTGCCCATAAATGAGATAACTGCTGCAGTCTAAAATTTGAGGCCGGGCTCACACTTCTGAGTTATCAAGAAATTATGTGCAAAATTACATTTGACATTTATAATAAGCTTTAGGATGTGTTTCTACCTGAGATGTGCGAGGATGGTGTTGCGAGAAATGTATTTGTCAATTTTTTTTTACCAAAAAATGTAAACGACTTCAAAAACCTTGAACATAATTTTCTACTAGTTTGAAGTCAGTGCCTCAGCATGAGCCAGCAGGAGTGGAACTATAGTCGTCTACCTCACCTACATACTATATTATTATATTGGGCTTCAATTACTCCTGCTGGCTCGTGCTGAGGCACCGACTTCAAACTAGTAGAAAATTATTTTGAAGGTTTTTGAAGTAGGTTCAATTATTTGTAAAAAAAAATTTTCATAGTTTTTAATGATTTGTAGCCAAAGTGCATCTCAAAATGATTCCATTAAGCTAAAACACAGCATAGTTATATCATTTTATAACAGAGTACCGGTACCTACGGTCTTCTATATCAGGGTCCAGTTCATCAAATGATACTTTCTGAATGTAAATACTTGATTTGATGTTAAAAATGCCAAAATCGCTATAGGTGTGCTTTAAAAATTTGAGGGTTACCCTCGATTTCTCTAACATCTCATCACCAGATCCTGACTTGGTGTCAATGGGACCATCTCGGAAGTATGTCCTTTAGAACTAAAAAATAATTTTGAAATTCGGCCCACGATTGGCCGAGTTATCGCGTAACAAAAATACAAAAAAAACATATACTCGAATTGAGAACCTCCTCCTTTTTTGAAGTCGGTTAATAAACCAATAGAAATGCTTCATTTACCTAGCCTCGCTCAGCACATCTCTGGTGGAAACAGCTCGGCTCCCTCGAGAACTGTGCATTTTTCCGGGATAAAAAGTAGCCTATGTCACTCTCGCTGGCCCATAAACTATCTCTATGCCAAAAATCACGACGATCCTTCGCTCCGTTTCGACATCAAAGACGGGCAAACATACAAACACACACACTTTTGCATTTATAATATTAGTATGGATGCATGTAGGTACTACAAAACAAAAGAAGTCACTACACCATTACGCGAAATACTCAAAAAAAAAATCTTTTGCTTTTATTTAGGGGTTGCAACCAAGTCAGCTTGAACGTTAAGACACTATTTACGAGCAAGTGTGATTAAAAGTAAATGTTTTGCGTAAAAAAGTTAATATCTTTAAAAGCTCCAAAAATTTAGCATACAATCTGCTTGGAAAACTTCAAACATTTTACGATCACACTAGAGACATTTTATAGTTCATTCTCTCAGCCCGCATTTGAAAACATGAACCGGTTTAACCGCAGACTGCTCGTAAAATAATGCTCATAAATAAGCTGTTTCCCATGCACCGCTGGTTGTTGTTTCTTATTAAATTCATTTAAACGTTTGATGGACTGTGAATAACTTGCGGACCAAATAATGAACTAGTACAGAGCTTTGCACACGTGCAAAATAAACGGTTTACTAATGTTTCGGACAAAAACGTTTGGCAACCTGTTTCATTTCGCAACTTTTCATTTCCCAACTGTTAAATATTTCTGAAACTGTAAATATATCAGGATTTTTATAAAAGTAACCTAACCGAACCTAAAGGGTTCTACACGATGGCCCTGAAATAAATCCTGAAATATTTACAGTTTTAGAGTTTGCGAAATGAAAAGTTGCGAAATGAAACAGGTTGCCAAACGTTACGTTGCGAAAAGGCAGTACTCGAAAATAAATAGGCAAGTTTGTATATCAATACCATTTAATAGCCCCCGACGCTAAAAAGAAGAGTTTTATAAGTTTGTCTGTCCGATCTGTCTGTCTGTGACACCATAGGCGTAGCTCTCAAGAGATGGATCGATGTCAATGCCTTTTTCTTTTCACTAGAAAGTTTGTTTTTAAATTATGACAAAAATTTGTTCAGCTGTTGTTGAGATATTGAGCTTCAAAATGACAATGTTGGTGGTTTTTCAATTTTTCGAGGTTAGTTCACACTGACCCAACTATTTTGACGAGGTACAAGGGCGTGTTCACAAAAAAGTGTACCCATTCTTTTTTCAAAATTTTTGGAAAATATGGTTTTTCCTACTCAGAATCAAAAGCACAATCGATTCCGATGATTTAAAAAATGTCCCAAATCCCAATCGGAAATGACAACCCCGAACCCCACCCCACCCTTCCCCAAACCACCTTATGAAGTCATCTTTAACGTAAAAAGTAAAACAATGCAACCTACTGAGTGACTAACTGAACAAACTAGCTATAAAACGCCAAATACTCTTTAAAACAAAACAAAAGCCTATCTCCATCATAGGACACAATTCCCACCTTTATACAACTCCACAGTGACTGTGAAACTAAAACATGAATATAAGTTATTTCACGTCATCTATAACACGGTTATGAACTTTGCACTTAAGAAAGAAATCGAGTTTTTGCGGTAGCTCCGAAGTTGTGGGTAGTTTGACATTGATTTGTATGGCATATTTTGACGCTCTCTATGGAGGGAAAGTTTTGCCATGGGTTTTAGGCTGATTGTACTTGTGACCCTGTTTTTATTAAATTCAAACTAGGGCTGTCAGAGCGTTTTCAGATTAAAGGATCCGATATCGGTATCGGACGCCGATACCGACATCGGGGCAAGTAAAATGTATGATGATGATGATGATGTCCTCCATGTCGTGTCCAACAAAAATGTACGAAATATGTACCTGTCTTTCAAATTATCCGATCCGATATCGGATCATATTTCGTACATTTTACTTGCCCCGATATCGTATTGGCGTCCGATAACTACCAATATCGGATCGGATAACCTGAAAACTATACTTCGTTTTTTTAGCATTAGAAAAAGAGTAAAGAATCTTGGCGAGTCTTTTATTGAAAAACGTTTTTAAAAAAACAGTAACTTTTACTTATGATACCAAAATAATGTAAATGATCATATTATTATGTTGTTGCTAATTGGTACATATTCGCTGTGACTTATTTTTTTAAAATGTTTTTCAATAAAAAGACACGTCAAGATTGCTTACCTTCTTACTAATGCTAAAAAAACGAAGTATATTGTTTACCTACGGCATCGCATGCGTAAACCATTATATAACTAGCAGTTGAATTGGAATTCCGAAAAATAACTTAAAACCAATGGGAATTCCCAATAGTTACACAGACAGTGGATTTCATTGACGTTATGTTAAAAACTCGGCTTAGTGTTTTTTTTTTATTTTACTGGATGGCAAACGAGCAAGTGGGTCTCCTGATGGTAAGAGATCTCCACCGCCCATAGACACCTGCAACACCGGGGGATTGTAGATTCGTTGCCAACCTAGAGGCTTAAGATGGGGGGGTATCAGTGCCAGTAATTTCACCGGCTGTGAAGTAATTTCACCGGCGGCGGAAGTGTAGGTATTATAAAATACTATTTTTGGGTCCCCGTGTCTATCCCGGTGTGGTGTCGGGTTAGAATTATACCTCTCCATTTGTTCCGTGGATGTCGTAAGAGGCGACACATGATATCGGTTAAGGTAGGTATACCGTAGGCGACAGGATAGCAACCTGTCACTATTGTACATTTTTTGACAAACTTTAAATCTAAAATTGCTAAAAGTGGCTTCGAAGCGGTAACGTTTCGTGTGCTCTGCTTACCTTTGACAGTGCGTGATGTTTGTGTGTGTGTATGTGTGTGTGTGTGCTGGTAGGTACTAAAACTGAAACAAACTGTAACTGAACGGACCTGTTTCACCTGTGATGTCGTTTCTGTATGAAAAAAAAAGGATTTGCTAACAGTAACAAAAAAATGTTACCGTAAACTGGGTTACTTTGATTCACGGGGTGACTTTGATAAAAACTTCCATTTTACTTTTAAATACGAATCTCTGTGTTGGTAATACCGATAGTAGGAAGTAGGTACCCCACGTAAAGTCTGGAAGTTGGTCGAATTTAACTTGCAAGATTTGACTACAGACAGACAGACAGACAACGGGACTGGTTTCCTTCACCGTAAAGCTCGTGGTAAATTTCGCATGTAAATTCACACGTGAATTTCGAAAAAATTTGATATACAAGCCAGGGTTAATAATTATTATTATTTTATTTTCAGGTCCATACAAATTACAAAATTAAAATATAATAAAATAAAGAAAACAGTATCAGTAGAAACTTAAAACTAAACTAAAATAAAACTAGAGGTGCGCATGCAAGCGCCCCCACCGGCTTAACATAGGGCTGTCCCATCGCTCGGCCAATGCCACCAGGACGGTGTTGGGGTTGGGGTTAAACTAACTATCCTCTGCTTCAGAATCCATAGGTAGAACCACTAAGCCACTACGGCTTTTTACAAAAAAAACTGACTTAATAATATTTTTTTTTTCACTCTCTGAAGAAGATTCCGCGGGTAAAAAACCAATCCAATTAAATGATAAAGTAATCCGATATTCTATTTGACAAAAGCAAATATACTAATTAAAGTAAAACAGACGAGAAATGACACAGCACAAAAACATGCCAAGTACGGAAAAAGATGACGCTCCGGGTATACTTAAAAGTATCATTATTAAACTAATTTTATATCATTTTTTATGAGATAAAATAAAAAAAAATATGTTTATTTATATTTTATAAGGAGGATCGGAGCTCCCCAATAAGTAAATGTAGCAGTGGCCCCCGCTCTACCTGTACAGTTTTTCTTAGTGATATTTATTACAGAAATAAAAACACAAGATAGGGTGGAATCCAGCAGGCGAGTTAAATAAAATTTTGATGACTGATTTATTTATTACTAACAATTATTTTAGAGATCGCTCTGAGGCGGTAAGGCCACCTTTGCTCACTGTATATAATATTTATATACTTGTAATTTCTGTACTGCTTAAGTACAATGTGTTGGTGTTCAATAAAGAGTCATGATATTGTATTGTATTACCCCCAGAGTATAAATCCCTGACTGGTTTTATATCGGACTTGGCCCCGTTTTTACACAAATGGTTTAGTGAGACGGTTTTTTTAAGAGATAAAGCGGAGAGCAGGAAGCTGATATCAGTTATTTTTCCTAGCTAATGAATTGGTGCGCTTGTGATTATTTAAAGGGTAGCTTAGACCGTTTTCAAAAATGTAGCGCCTGGTTACTTTTTAAATGCAGTAAAAAAAAATATACAAGTTTGGTTATTAATTTTTCCTTAGCTGTTGTACTCAGTAACCTTATTTTTGTTTCATCCTTCATTAATTGTTTTTGTGTCAATTTTACAATCATGTTTAATGGAAATTGATAGACTTTCTGTTTTTATTTGTCTGTTAATTATTTAAAACTTACTATAATTTCTAGAAATATCAAACACTATCTTTTGTATTAGTAGGTATATAATGAATACAATTGGATCAAAAATTGTATTAGTCTAGAAAGAGATTGCTAGTTTTTCAACAGTTTCGTTATTGATGACTTTTATTATTGAAAATTTGTGTTTCACATATACCTACATATTCTCTACTTATTCGCTGAAAAAAAAAAATCCCGAATTTTCCTTTTTTATTCGATGAAAAAACATTATGTAAAAAAATTAAAGTACACCTGTGAATACCATTCCTTATTCTAGCGTGACGAAGTATTCGATAATACCGGTTAAGCTTTCCTTTAGAACGGATTGCTCGATTACCGTAATTAAATTAAAGTTTATTTAAATACCAATGTTTTATAGCACGTTAACAGCAACGCTCCTAAGCCGTTCTGTGTTATTTTTAGTGCTATAGAATTCTTTGGCGCATATTGAGTGTATTTTTTTAAGAAATAAAGATAATAAACCCTAAGATACAACTAATGGCATTGTGCCTACCTTTCAGGTCACTATAGTCTGTAGACAAGCGAATTAGCTCGTTGAAGTGGCAATGACGCCATATAGCACGGAGAACAGATGGCCGTTGGGGCCGAAAAGTTCTCAAAGGGAGACCGCGGATCGGCAAGCGCAGAGTAAGACGTCCACCAACGAGATGGATGGATGACTGGTCAAAGCCGCGGGTTCACGGTGGACGCAAGGCCTCTTCCAACCGAAGCAGCTGGGGGGTACATGTACATATACTAATTTCGTATTTCGTATTTCCTTAGAAAAATATAACTTAATTTTTTCGTAATGGCTACGGAACCCTATTTTGGGCATGTCCGACATGCTCTTGGCCTGTTTTTTTCACTTGTATCATATTAGTACTTTTAACCTTAATATATTGGTTAAATTATAGTATGGTATGTTTTACCACCATATTTTCATACGGGCCAAATTTACTCTCAATTGGGTCAAAGTACTGTGCTGAAATAATACAAATCTTTAGTCAGTAAAAAGTCAAAGTTTCTCTTTTTAATGGCAAGATGGCGCTAAAGTAAACGTGCAAAAAAAACAATAGCTCCGTATCACAACCTGTAGGTTCTATTTGATACATGGTGTTCACAAAACAAGCGCGTGCATATAGAGCTGCATTCAAATTGAAAATGCACTCACCGTGCGCCGGAGTTGGTGTTGAATGATTCATTTAAAACACCCGTTTATACTACCAGTTACGCGATGGTGGGGTTTGGTGTAAGTCAGAGACTTTTCACGCTTTCAATGCTTTTGTTATCCCGAAAAACCATTTAATTTCCTAAGAAAGTTTCGTTGTATTATTTATAAAAGCAGGTTTGTATCACTTTTTAAATGCTTTTGTTTAGGAAAAATTAATATGCTGGTTTTTTCTGGAACTATGTTTTTCTTAAGACAATAATTACTGAATCGATACATCGCCTTGGCTACCCCCCAATGTCTTTAAAAGACTTATCCAACGATACCCCACAATAAAGGATAGGGTTAGTCGAGGAAAAAAATCACCCCCATTTTACGTCTATGGGAGGTACGTACAGTTTTTTTATTATTATTTTATTTTACCATTTTGTCGGCGGACTATATTCATGCCAAATTACAGCTATCTAGCAATAACGATCTCTGATCTTAGCCGCGGGTCGACAAAACTATAAGGGTTCCTAGTTGACTGCTAAAAAACAGTAAATGGTCGATGTTCTGCTACAAGTGATGTTCAATTTATCAGCATCTTTTGGCTAGTGAAACGCTATCTCTTCTTTCATTAACCACACACCCACAGTTGGGTAGAGGTCGATTATAAAGCATGACACACAACAGAAAACATTTAGAGAACATGCACCTTATAGGAATGCTATGATTTAATCTTTATTCGAATTCCCAATCTATATGGCAGTTATTAAGTTTTATTACCATTTGAATTTTAGAAAATTCTTTGTCTCGTAAGTGTTCACTATAAATTTAATACTGTCATAGTTTAAGTGCTTGGAAAACGAGAGTGAATGTTTGTTGTATTAGTTAATCATGACAGATATTTGTATGAAAAATACGAATGTTTGTTCTCGGGTCTTGGGTGTTTAATATGTATTTAAGTATGTATCTATCATTTATCCGTTGCTTAGTACCCTAACAAGCTTTGCTAAGCTTACTTTGGACTAGTCAATGGTGTGAATTGTCCCTGATTCTACCAATTTACAAACTTGGTATGAACCGAAATACTGAGACAAAT
Organism: Choristoneura fumiferana; assembly: GCF_025370935.1. Taxonomy (NCBI): domain Eukaryota; kingdom Metazoa; phylum Arthropoda; class Insecta; order Lepidoptera; family Tortricidae; genus Choristoneura; species Choristoneura fumiferana. The sequence goes on from NC_133500.1 coordinate 6,896,276, forward strand.
GGGTCTCCTAAATAAGGCACTTAAAGAAACCATTTTTTTTGACGACCAGATGGCCTAGTGGTTAGAGAACCTGACTACGAAGCTTGAGGTCCCGGGTTCGATTCCCGTGTCGGGGCAGATATTTGTATGAAAAATACGAATGTTTGTTCTCGGGTCTTGGGTGTTTAATATGTATTTAAGTATGTGTCTATTTATATAATTATATTTATCCGTTGCTTTGTACCCATAACACAAGCTTTGCTAAGCTTACTTTGGGACTAGGTCAATTGGTGTGAATTGTCCCGTGATATTTATTTAATTAAATTATATTTTATTCTGCATGCCAATTTACAAGGACATTCGGAATGTTTGCAACACATAATATTCGACAAAATGTTACGAAACTATACTGAGCGACAAAAAATCTGGCCCTCAAATATATGCAGTAATGGGTAATTTTGTATGTATGTAGAGTGGCCCAAAATTTGTGCCGCTGTGTATATATTATATCTAGTTACAATGCCGCTAATAAACAGGATACATTTTAATAGTTTTTTATAAATTCCTGTGTCTCTTGTCATACAATTTTGTACGAAAAGTATTCCGTAATTTTTGTTCTTTTGTGTTTCTTAAAATGCAGCAAAATTTTGTGGGTTTAAATGCTACATTGTGTAATGATAATTACTTACGTGCAAAGCTGGTACCAGAACCTTTTTTTACCGACAGCTTGGAGTCTTTAACCGTTTTTTACCGGTTTTTTCTTTACATTTTTGTTTAGTATACGCTCCGCTTAACCCGGTGACAATAGTTCATAGTAAATTAAAGTAGAATTTAACACCTTGATCTATGGTAAGGTTCCGTTAGAAATTAAAATTTAATGAGTTTAGTTTTAAAATAAATTTTTCATCACGTAAGCTCTGAGAGTAGGTTGCATTTAACTTGAAATCCGTTAATAAAAGTAACGAAATTAAAATTAAAGATGTAAATTCGATTTACATCTTTAGAGATGTAAGCAAGATTTAAAATCGAATGGTGCTCCTTTGTATTCACGAACAGGTAAACAAGGAGGTTTTAATGCGTAATACTTACCTCCAAACATTCATGCTGGCATAATGCTGCTGGCCAGTGCTGGCTAAATGTGCCAAAGCCAAAGAGCGCAAGGCCATCAAAAAAAAAAAACAAAAGACGGTTTGGCGCGATAAATTTTCTGCCGCTCTGTTATAAATTGCGTATGCATATATAACGGTTTTTCTTTATATTAATTAAAGAAAGAAAGAAAGAAAGAAAGAAAAGTTTATTTTGGCTCCAAAATGTACCACCTAAAACTAAGACTAAAACCAATAACTATAAACTTTAATTACTATATATTAATTATATTGACCCGGATAAGTCACGTCTAAAATCGAGTTAAGCCCGACCATGTATTTAATATTAGTTAGTCTCACGGTAGTTTCATGTTCAAAATAAAGAACTATGTTATACGAAATAAATTTTATAATCAATTAATCTAATTCAAAGTAAGTGGAGTGGAGTAAATAACAATTAAGTGGAAAAACGTAATAAGCATTAAACGTAATACCAGAGACTTGTTTAGTGATGGGCCCTAATTGGATCTTGAGTTATATCGGTACTTATTAATTGGTAAGTAACGAATATTCTTGCGAACTCCGTTTAGCCTTACATAAGTGGCAAATAATATTCCAACCTAGAATTTCACTAATATTCTCATAAAAAATTGCGTAATAATCGGATTAATGATGAAATTACATATGATTAAGATTTTAAGTTATTAGTTTTATAGACTCAAGTTTCGACACTTTGACACACTAGTCTTGTGAAATTGACAGCTCTCACCCGCACCATACTACAATGAAAGTACTGAAGTGGTATCGTTCCTTTAATTATTTGGAAACCGTCCCCAAAGACCCCTAATGCTCGTAAAACAAAATGAAAAAGGCCGATAATCGATCCGGATGTCAGGTCGTTGGCCCCAATTTAGTTATTCTTGGGTGAATCTTTTGAAATACTTACACTGATTGGTATAAACTAAACTGGTAAAGTCTTCGAGCAGTGTGTGTTGCCAGTGAACCTATGGCGCTGAAGCGTGGTCCTTGACTGTTGGCCTTTTATAGGCTCAGCAGGGCTACTACGAAACTCGAAGTTCGTGTCGTACCGTCCCTCTCGCTCTCGTATTAAACAGTATAAGTGTCAGAGAGACCGCACGCCATGAACTTCGAGTTTCGAGTTACGTAGTAGCCCTGCAGAGTCACGCAACGAGCTATGCTTGAAGTATCTTTGCGCGATAGAATCCGGAATACCGAAATTCGTTGAAAAACTGAAGTCATCGTAACATAACTGGACAAATATGCAAGTTGAAGTGGCATGGGCGGGCCACATCGCTCGAAGAACAGATAACCGTTGGGGGAGAAAAGTCCTCGAGTGGCGACCACGAACCGGAAGACGAAGCGTTGACAGCCCTCCCACTAGGTGGACTGACGACATCGTGAGAATTGCGGACAACCGGTGTATGCAAATGCAAAGTTAACGTTCATTGTGGCGTTCTAAGGAGGAGGCCTTAATTCAGCAGTGGACGACGTCCGGGTGTTGAAGATGATTAATGATTAAAGGGTCTATATTAATTCGCATAAATTAATTGTCCTAATTGAGACTGGTATAACGTTATTTCGCATAATGTAAATGCGCATAATTTGGATTGGCATAACAGTAAGTTGGCATAAATTTAATTAGCATAGCATTACTTTGCATAGGTATAAAAGAGTATAAACACAAAATGATTATTTTAATGAAATTTAAAATTTTATTTGTCAAACAATTATAGTATAGTATAGTATAGTATTTATTTATTTGCCAGAATTATGGTACATGAAGATGATAGTACAAAAAATATAAATACAGAGCAGCACAATTCACCATTAATAGGCATGCAAAAATTAGATTCTTAATTACATTAACTACATACAATATGTTCATGTCAACTTTACATTAGTTACTATGTCAAAAATTCCTTAATACTATAAAAACATTTTTCCTTTAGCCAGGATTTAAGTTTAAACAGAAACCTTTTACACGGCAGAGCTCTCAACTCCACGGGAATATTATTATAAAGTGTTACATTAAGTGAAAAATTATTACTTAAAGTAAAATGATTATTGTTTTATTTACTCAGTTAAATTAGATCTGAGAAGTAAACTATTATGTGAAAATATCTGTTATTGGGCTACATATATTATAAAAAAATACCTAACATCGACGCTTCGCTTCCGCCTTAGCCTTCTGAACCTAACCTAACCGAGTCGGTTTTGCCCTGCAACAAGCTAATTTGACTCGTTTGATAAATAAGTGTTATGCTTCTTTATAATTATGCAAGTTCGCTGTTATGCACAATTACGTTATGCCAAATCTGCTATGCGAATTCATATTAAGACAATTAATGTTATGCGTAATAAGGCACCCATGATTAAAACATTCATTCGTAACACAAGTAAGTTACTACTTTACAAATCTTTAATACCTTTACCATTCATTAATTAAGTCTTTCGACCAATTAACCAAAAATCTCAAACGGACTACTTTTTTTCCTTAAATGCTTGACCCAATCGAAATCCAATCATACGACGTTTACCCTAAAGGATATTCACGAGTTTAATGAAATGTATTTAATTTTGTATGCATCCAAAAAGACTGGCATCGTTAAAAAGCGTCCTATGGTACATTGAAAAAACGGGGACAGTTGCAAAAAAAAGGTGAAGGTCCGTGGTTCTGCCAACGTTTTTTCGGTTTTGTGTACTTCATTCAACTTTATGTATTCCGATTTTCTTTACATGCGAATAAATAACCATTTTATCAAACAGATTTAACTGTGACTGACACTCTTGTAACGATTCTTCCTTCTAGGTCGGTGTCTCATGTCTGAAAGTCGAGGTTAGTATCAGATTTTTCTAGTTGTATTTGCATTTTTATAACTTTTTATTAATTAAACACATAAAAATAACGTTTTCATCTAAGATTGATGTACCAAGGCGATCTTATCTCATAAGAGATCTCTTCCAGTTAACCTAAGAACGATTGACAGGACAACAGAAACAAGAGTAGACACGTAGTTAATAAATAATCGTCGTTGTTGTATTGTTGTTTTTGTAACATATTGTACTTATGTACTGGTGTTACAGTGTAGTCCGTTTAGTACGACTTCGCATTTTACAACCAACCGTTTTTAGCGACGTAAGTATAGGCCTATTCGTTTAGTACGGCGTCCGGTAAGTACGACGTAATATCACCGGTCCCTTGGCCGTCGTTATAACCGGATTTTACTTTGATAAGGAATATTTCGATTGTGTTGTATCGTCCACGTTTCTGCTCCAATAATAATTAAAACTTCACACTTTACGACATATTTTAAAATTACAACCAAATTAATAAAAAACGAGACTAAATAGGTTGACCCGATAGACTAGTTACTCAACGGGTTAGGAAAAATCCAACGGAACCCTAGCCAGCAAAAGTTTATCCTGTCTCGACCTAATTACATCCGGTGGGCAGACGTTTCGAGCAATTATTTTGCAGGGACTTTCGCCCGTGACTGTACAGATTGCGCGCGACAGTACGTGACAAAAGTTTTCTGTGATGAAATGCTCTAGTTTTTTTTGACAATAATTGAGTTGTTGCGTTTTGTTTTGTTTTTTTTTTATGGTGTAGGGGGCAAACGAGCAGGCGGATCGCCTGATGGTAAGCGATTACCGTCGCCCATGGACACCTGCAACGCCAGAAGAGTCACAAGTGCGTTGTCGGCCTTTAAGGTAGGAGTACGCTCTTTTCTTGAAAACTTGAAGGTCATATCGGTCCGGGAATACCGCAGGCGATAGTTCATTCCAGAGTTTTGCTGTGCGAGGCAGGACATTTCTGGAAAAACGCACAGTAGAGGAACGCCAACCGTCGAAATGGTGAGAATGGAAGTGTTGTCGCGTAGGTCGGTGGCGAAAGGATGCGGCAGGGATCAACCCGAATAACTCCTCGGAGCACTGTTTGCGATAGTATTGGCATAGCGTAATGATGAACCAGTGTGGCAACTCGGACGATTAGATAGGGAAAATATGCGGTGTGGTGCGAGAAAGGCCGTGTGTGTATATAAATGTTCAGCGTTTATACGTCGTTTTTTAGGGTTCCGTAGTCAAAATGGCAAAAAGTAAACCCTTATAGTTTAGCCATGCCTTTCTGTCTGTCCGTCCGCGGCTTTGCTAGGGATTATCAATGTTAGAAAGCTGTAACTGTGCACGAATATATATGTAAACTATGCCGATTTTTCGATTCAGTGATTTGTTTGCGAAATATTCAACTTTAAAGTGCAAATTTTCATGAAAATCGAGCGCCCCCCCCCCCGAAAAATTTCGAAGGTAATTTCGATACAGTCAAAGATATGACAGTCTGGGCTTGAACTCACGATCCCTGCTTGAGAGTCCATAATTATTATATATCTGCCGAAGAAATGAAAGCGAAATTTACTATGAAAAGGTCTCAAACTTGTACGCGTTTTCTTTCCACAATATTATACGTTGACTTACTATTTTTTTAGTCCCCATAATGTGTACTTTCACATTACTAAGCCGTATTTTTCTCCTTAAAACATAAAAGACTTAAGATTCTTTTTCGCCCCAATTTTCATAATTAAACCAAATTCGTTAATTGGCTTGCTATATTTACTTGGTTTTGTTGAGTTTAAATAACAATTCGGGGTACTACAAAAACCCATTTATAACCCATTTCATCATTATCATCAGCCTATAGCAGTCTACTTCTTCCTAAGCCTCCCCCAATGAGCGCCATTGTGCCCTGTCCTCGACGAGACGCATCCAGCTTCTACCAGTAGCCTTCCGCAGATCGTCACTCCACCTGGCCGGAGGCCTACACTACGTTTGCCGAGACGCGGTCTCTACTCAAGAACTCGTACAGAAAGAAGTAGATACAGCGTTCATAGCGGTAGGTATAGCTGTTATCATCATCATCCCAGCCTATGTTTTTCCCACTGCTGGGCACAGACCTACCTCTCAAAATGAGCGGGCTTGGGCCGTAAGTCCCACGCAGGTCTAGTGCAGATTTGGAATTTCATACACACCACAAATTGCGTCGCAGATTTGTGCACGAAATTTACCTTTACTTTAAAGCTCGTGGTAAATCTAATTTCTTGCATGAATTTGAAAAAAACTCAGAAGTGTGAGCCCGGGTAGGTCAAACCACTAGGCAAGCACGGCTTTTTTGTTGTGTAACAGTGAAGCAACTAAATTTTCTTGAGACGTCACTCAACCAAATAAATAAAAAAAAAACAATTTTAATTTTTCATACAGCTAAAGTTCACCCAACTCAAAAACAATAACGATTGTCCAATCTTCATTAATCCCAAGAAACTGACCTCGATTGGCTATCCCTCTTAACTCATGTTGGGCGTCTCCCTCACTCGCCCCCAATTACGGGCCGTACAAACGATAGCCATTCGCGCAACAAAGGGAATTATTAAAGCACTGAGGAATTAATTGTTATCTGGAAGCGACTTGGTGAACTGAGAGCTTAATTTTTGACCTTAGACATTAGCGGGAATGTTCCAAATTCTTGTTACTAAGGGACCCCATACATCACTGTATTATTGTTATTCTTTTCTGGTATTTTTTCTTTTATCTTACACCGTAGTTTTTAAGTATTTTATTTTTAATTATTTTATTTTGAAAAAATGACTTTCTGCCAAAGTTTCTTGCGGTGCATTCTTCTTGGCAATTATGGTCTTTCCGAAAGCGCAGGTAGTTTAAAAAATGACATGTAAAAGTTCCCATTGCGGCCTATTTAAGTACTGGATAAATGACTTGAATTTGATTCAGTAATCAGTATCCGACTTTTCGAGAAAAAAACTATCCAATGTCTTTTTTACACAGGTGTCTATATCTCCAAACCTACTAAACTTCATCACGATCGGTTGAGTAAGTTTAGTTACACTTTATGTGTGAAAGGGATAGAACGATTTGTAGGTGCGCGCATGCATCACTCGAAAAAATCATCCGTTCTACATTAGTAAAAATCTATGTATTGCAAAAGGAGAGCTTAAATTATAACTTCTTTACTGTATATAGGTTCAGCCAAAAAAATATAGTACAAACTTTCATTGAAAATCGAATGTCAAAAACTCTTGTATAAATCATATTTTAAGTATTTGCAATCATTTAAATTTGAATTAGTGTTGTTTCTCGTGCTCTATCGTATTTAGAATTCAACTCAATATTAAAATTTGCCACTTTCAAGGGTATTTCCTCCGATTATCAAACAGCTGAAAATCACCGCACGGAAATTCACTTTCACGTAAAAAAAGCCTCGAAATTGGTTTATATGTTTGAGAGCTACGATGCCACAGACAGAAAGACAGACAGGCAGACATTCATCACCCATCATCCTAGCCTTTATACGTCCCACTGTTGGGCACAGGCCTCCTCTCATAATGACAGGACTTAGGCCGTAGTTCCCACGCGGGTCCAGTGCCGATCGGGAACTTCACACACACCATTGATTTCTTTGCAGGTTTGTGCAGGTTCCTTTACGACGTTTTCCTTCACCGTAAACCTCGTGTTAAATTTCAAATGTATTACGCACGGCCACCACGGCTTTTTTTAAATAAAAAATACAATTAAAATTAGAAAAAAAAACAAGCATTGGCGGTATACGTCGCGCACCACACAAACTGCAGACAGAAATTGGTGTCTACTTATCACACTTACACTCTCTTTCCACCGGGGTCAAAAACAAAAACAAAACACATTGCCTTTTCCAGTAACTATAATAATAGCCCACAAAGGCGTGGCATACCCCTTTGTAGTGGCTGTATAGCATTACCAATTATTTATTAATTGTTGCTTAATGGGACACAAATCGTTAGTATTTGCTAAATCTGACCGTTTTGTTTTGGATAATAACCTCGTTTGTTTTATAGCCGGTTTCATTGGGGGTTATTCTGACTTTTGAATATATTTAAAGGTACTTAATACTTTGAAATATTTCAGTATTTTTTAACCACGATGTAACAAAGAGAGTTTGAGCTTAGTTCCGATTGCGATGACAATGATTTTGAATTAGGATTCGTCGTACCCGTTTCGTCGGATGCTTGTTTCGTCGGATTCTTGTTTCGTCGGATTCTTGTTTCGTCGGATTCTTGTTTCGTCGGATTCCTGATTCGCCGTATTTTCAATATCAAATGAAACTATGCAATTAGCGTGACTCCACTTTTGTATTTAATATTTAAAACGAAATATTTACAATACCAACAATTTCAAATGAAGACACGTCAGTAAAAATTATGATATACACATACAAATTTAATGAATATACAGAGCCTATTTAGACAAAATAAAATACGACGAATCAGGAATCCGACAAAACAGGAATCCGACAAAGCAGGAACATGACGAATCAGGAACAATTCAAGATTTCGATGCGTTTTTTTTTTAATTAGTATTATTTTACGATAGGTTTATTATTTGCGCACGTAAGCCACAAAGGACCGCCATTAATCGAATATCGTTTTTTTTCTCGAAAACGATCATTACTTATATTGATGTCGTTTTTTGCTTTACAATTTTTATTACAGACTAGGTTAGAAATAGGTACCCTAATCAACACGTTCTATGCATCTTTGTTCAGTGCCTTTAGTTTGGCGTTTTCACAAAACATTCGTTTACTATTCGAAGACGTAAATCGAGCGTTCGATCGTCGATACGTAGCCGCCACATGTCCACGGTGCGGCGTCGTCACCCGTTTTCGTTACGATACGCGGACGAAATAGTTTACGTAGCAAACCTACACTCACAAAAGTTGTTGCGCAAACTTTCCGCTAGAGGCGCTGTCCGTGTTTCCATACAAATTGAGATTTTAACGCGAACGCGATCTAGACGTATTTTGTGAACGGGAAAATACACTAAGAATACTGAGGGTAGAAACACGTCGTAGATCACGATATAATTTAACGGATAAATGTGATGCCATCTTTGTCTATTCGAACAAAACAATTTAATCAATGCATGGTGAGACAGGGGTTAGTCTAAGGCACTTGTCCCACCGCCGACGATGAGCGAGAAACGAGCAGAGCGAGTAACTAGAAACGAGTGGGCGAGCAGTGAAAAGCGAGTGTTCGAGCACGACGGGCGATTACTCGCTCCACTCGCTCGAGCCGGGCGGCCGCCAAGCTAATAGCTGAGCTAGTTTTATAGCTCTTGTCGCTGCGACAAAAGATATAAGAGCGAGTTCGCGCTGCAGTGTGAACCGCCAGCGATCAACTATTAATATATATGTCTATTTTACTCACACAGAATCTTATATCTTTTGTTCGTTTCTTGAGCGAGAAAATAGTCGATAGCCAATCGTTTCCTCGCTGGCGGTGAGACAACTGCTTAAAATTTACGTGAACCCGTAGGTAAAAGCTAAACAATATTATCATTAACTTAAGTCTTAAACATTATCTTAAGATCTTTGGTGTAGTGCTCTTTATTTAATTTAAATACCGTAGCAGAACTCAGCTCGGTTGAAGATGAGTTAGCTTACTTCGGTTGACTTAGTGCTTAATCTGTCATCTCCCAGGATAACAGGATCAAAGGAATTTGGGCACAAATTTGTGCCTCTGGGAGAGGACAGGTTAATCCACAATACTATTTAATATAAACGTTTCGACTTGGAGAATAATTTAAGTGCTCTTTGATGTTAAACTATCAAAAGCAAAAGTTATTACAACGTGTTATTTTTGATTTCCGTTAACCTAAAGAGAACATTGGGTAGGTCAAATTAAGTCAATTTCTCAAAGTTGGTGGCCTAACTCTTATTGTTAACGCTCACAAACTTTTTGGACATATAAAAAAAATACCAATGAAATTACCAATGACCATAGGGCTGGTGCATTTCTCGCCCAACGTATTGGAATCACGATCCAGCGCGGAAATGCAGCCAGCCTTATGGGCACTCTTCCCCAGGGACAAGACTTGGGGGAATTGTATATAGTTAATTTATTTTTAGGTTAGTTTAGTGTAACTTCAATTGTACCTTTTTAACCATTTTATTGTTTTCTCCAATTATTAAATATAATAAGTAGGATTAGTAGGATAGTCAGTAAGTTACCTGCTTATAGATCTAGTGAATAATGTTTTTTCATTGTACCAAGATACCTAAAGGTACTTAAACCAAAAATATATGACTATTGTCAAGAGGGAAAAAATAAAATAAAAATTAAGATAATTACTTACGCACAGAGTAGCACAGCGTAAAGGTTGTTAATTTATGACTTTTTTAGTGTCCATAACTAGAACGTATTAAATTCAGAGATATTTGTCGAAAGAAGTTTAAAAAAGGGAGTTTTTATGATGTCTTTCTTATGTGTCGTGTCAATGTCACTCGTCAAGTTTGTAAATTTTGTCATTTGACTTTTAACAGTGTCTGTGAGTGAAGTTATTATATGTAAGATTTTTTTGAACACAAAATTAACAAAATTAATTCAATGAACTGAGAAATCCGCCGAAGTTAACGGAAATCAAGAAAAACACTGTGTATATTATTTTCATTGATTTTATACGTATATATTACTAGACTTTACCCGCGGTTTGCACGCTTAAAACATTAAAACCGGATGCTGAATTGAAATTTTGAGATTATACAAAGTTCCATCGGGAATTCCGAAAAATTACAGCAGGGATATAATAATTAATGTTGCATGTACACACACCCGCCTAATGTTTTCAATTTCGAGATTTTATATCTCAATCCCGTGAAAATATTGAGATAAAAGTAGTCTGTGCGTTACTCCAGACGTCCAGCTATGTACATACTAAATTTCATACTAATCCGTAAGGCCATTTTAGCTTCTCCCATGTTCAAACTGTATAGTTAAGCATCTACCTAATCAACAATATAAGTTTATTTTCACATCTTATTCCGCTCCTCGTGTAATGCGATACCGTTTAGATGATTCCCATATCCTTGTTCCGCTACGTTTCAACCAAAGCGTAGCCTTATACTTCCTCACATAAACGATCCATGGTATCGGATCAGTTTTCAATAAAAAGTTCTTTTTTCAAATCGAAACCGCCGCGTAAGGTTTATTTTTTTAATTACCACTACCAATACAGGCAAAGGAAAGCACCAATTCGGGTCAAAGCAATTAAGGTTCGTACGTTTTATTTTGTGCCAGTGCCAAAATTTGAAAAAAGAACTTGAATTGCCGCCAACGGGCCGCTGTGCGTAGCGACACTGAAACACAGCAGGCTATCTAATAATTATAGAAATAGAAATATAAATATATTATTCGCACTTCGCACATTAAGAATGTAAAACATAGAATAAAAATACTAACAAAATTAAAAAAATAATACTAATACAGAATTATAATACTAACAAGTGATAAAAACAGAATTTATTTATTTATTTAATCAGTAACAGTACTCTTAAACAAAAGCCTTTAGGTAAAAGCTAAAATAACAAAAAGTTTTGTAATGCAAAATGAAAAAAGAGGAGGTTTTATGGTCAGATCTTTAGATTTGGATTTTTTTCGTTTCAAAAATTAACTGTGTAAAGGATGCATTGAAAAAACTTCGTTTGGAAGTGGATAATAATGTGTTAAAATTGCTGTTTTCGGTTGAAAACCACTTCTTTTGACATTAAGCGACTGCTGGTGCCTGAAGGGCTAGTACGAAATTTGAAAATCGAAGTTCGTATCGTACCGTCACTTTCACTCTGGTATCAAATAATATTAGCATCAGCGGGACAGCAAGATACGAAATTCGATTTTTGCACCTCGTAGTATAAAGCCTGATGGTGGTAGTCTCGGGCAGCTAAGTACTCAACATTTCACCATTAGATTTCTGTGACTCGGACCTACTGTTACTGACTCCATCTTACACAACAGTGTTAGATTAACTGATGTTAAAAGTTGGCAAACTCTGGCGCGCGGCCAGTTCGTTTAGCCTGACTGATTTATAGAGCCGTCGATATCTGACGTCGTAAGTAGCGTGACGTTGTAAGTATCTGTTAACTTTCTACGTCAGGCAGTGACGACAGAAGTTTTTTTTTAAATATGACGTCAAGCAGACCATAGTATAGCGCTGTTTCGGCCAGAGATGTGTAAAATAAGCGATTCTATTGGTTAATGAAAAACTCATCCACGCATTATTGGTAGAAATGCAGCTAAAATAGATTTAAAAGAAAACATAATACATAGATGAATATCAAATTCGGTATAGTCACCAGCACCAATATCTGACACATCAAGCGTGCATAAATATCTGATACGACTCTATTTCTAGGGACGGAAGGACGTGTCAGATATTTTTGCACGCTCCGCTGTGGCAGATATTAATGCTGGTGACTGTACAACATTAGAATATTGGAATGCTGAACACATGGCAGATTGGCAGCATGCGCCCAGCGCTGATTTTCAGACCGGCCCCTTTAGCGGAGGCTAGTTGTACTCGTAACATTATTATGTTACAACATCATTATTTCAAGACGTATAGAAAAAAATAAATAAAAATAAAAAATAACGAATGAAAGTAGGTAATTATAAATAAAAACAAGCATGGTCTGATTATAATCATGGTGAAAGTGTGGTTAGTGTGTGGGAATGTGTCTCCGTGTGAGAACACACACGTGATACATAATACAATACAATACAATACAATTCAATGATTCTTTATTGTACACCAGAAATAGTAAGCGATACAGAAAACAGGTAGGGGAGACCGAGGAGAGTTGTGACAATGTCGATTTTTTGGAATTTATTAACTGCTAGCTAGCTAGTTCACAATAGCACGCGTGTTTTAGTTCAAGTCTCGAACTATCAAACGCAGGCTGTTGCGAGCTTGCTAGCGGTTAGTAAGTTTCCAAAAATCGACGATGTCTCTACTCTCCTCTGTCACAACTCACCTCGGTCTCCACTACACAGACAGAAAACTACAAGGTAAACAATAGACGGCCTTATCGCTCAAGAGCGATGTCTTCCAGGCAACCTTGGCACACGTGAGATCAGACAACAGTAAATCATCATCAAAGAACTGTGAGGCCTTTGATGGAGTTCAGAAGAGAAAAAGTTTTTTTTTATAAATTTGATGTCATAACACATACCGATAGACGAGCATACATCGTAATATCTAATAATAAAGTATAAAAAGTAAATCTGTGGCGGGCTTCTGGCGATTACTCGTTATTACGAGTTTGATGCGGTGGTCGGCCATTTTGTGTTATCGGCACGGATGGGAGAAAGTACCTACCACAGATGCAATAAAATTCATCATCTCATAATATACTGCATAGACTTCCTGTCAAAATTAAAGGGGTGGAGCTGTTCTTCCCGTTGTATGTTACGTAATCAAAGCAATCAGAAGATTACAGTCATTAAAAAGGTTTTTCCATACAAATTGCCGGGGAAATAACGAGTTTTTTCCTGTCTGCTTAAATGCAGTCCTGGCGCTTAAAATGTTTATAAATGTACTTGATATATATACAGTCCTCGAGTGGCGACCACAAACCGGAAGACGAAGGCCTCCGATTAGGTGGACTGACAACATCATGCTAGTTGCTGGCAACTGGTAGATGCAAGTGGCGAGTTGTCGTTCCAAGGAGGGGCCTTTATTCAACAGTGGACATTTTTTGGCTGATGATCTATTCGACGCCTAGAACCTATAACCATTACTTTGGAACTTGGTTGATTAATTTATTTATTGAAGTCGCGAGTATACTACTAACTTTATTTCACACTTTCTTCCACCCGTACAACATTATAACAAAGTTATTACATCTTCGGCATCCACAATTGAATTAAGACGGCGTCATTAGGTGCGGTTGAAATAAAAACATCACTCGGAAAAAAGTGTGAAGCTGTCATGGTCGGATTAAATTTGTTGTAAAATTCATCATCATGTAAGCCGTAGGACGTCCACTGTTGGACATAAGCCTCTCCCATAGACCTCCAGTTCGGATTCTGCCTTTTTGCAGAGTTATTGTTTGCCAACATCATCATCATTTGCCTCATTACCCAACTCTCAATTTCCTCCGAAACCAAAAATTTTAGGTTAGGTTTGTTTTGTGAAAGTACCGAAAAAATATGTGTAGTTTCAGAGACAATCCTACTTTGGCAAATGAAACAGTACGGCGAATGATACATTTGGTAAACGTGAGTTGGGAAACAGAGAACCCCTCCAGTTGCTGGGGTTGGAAACGGCCTGTATCCACCGTGAAACTTTAAACTTTAAACCGTGAGCCTTTAACCAGACTCTATACAACGAAGTGATAAATTCGAACTGCGTATCTTGCCATTTTGCTGTCGTTAATATTATTAAGTACGAGAGTGAGAGGAACAGTACGATACGAACTTTAATTTTTGAATTTCATAGTAGCCCCCCAGACACAGTATTGTCTAACGCGCGTGATACTTTCCAGCGGTGACATGGTGTCGTATGGAATTCAAACTCACATCAAAACAATGTACTAAAAATGTACGAAATTGTACGCTCATTAAAAAAAATTATACTGCAGTAGTTAAGAGAAAACAATGATCAATCTGTGACCGCCAGGAAGGATACTTTCTGATCTTTGTTTTCTCGTAGGTACATTTTTTTTATTAGCGTATATTTTCGTACATTTTAGGGTTCCGGAGCCAAAATGGCAAAAACGGAACCCTTATAGTTTCGCGATGTCTGTCTGTTTGTCTGTCTAATATTTTAAGGGTACCTCCCATAGACGTAAAGTGGGGGTTATTTGTCTTTTAAAACCATTAGGGGTTTGCTAAGACGATTTTTCGATAAGGTCTTTGTTTGCGAAATATTCAACTTTAAAGTGCAAATTTTCATTAAAATCGAGCGTCCTAAAATCTAAACCGGTGGGTGGAAATTTTAAAAAAAAATCAGGATGGTAGTAAGTATATATCAAACTGTCAAGGAAAACTATAACGGCTGAGTTTCCTTGAGAATTATTAGTAGTTTAAGAGTAAATAGCAGCCCAAGGTATAAAATATACCAAAACTTGGCATATTCCGTACAAAATACGAAATCCTTAGAAAACTATTACTTAATTGTTTCGTAATGGCTACGGAACTCTATTTCGGGCGTGTCCGACACGCTCTTGGCCGGTTTTTTTATGTGAGTTTGAATTCCATACAACACCATGTCACCGCTAGAAAGTATGACACCTTTCACCATCTCTTTCGACCCTCGTTTTATACTGTGTGACAGAAAGAAGTGGTAAAAATGATTGTGATTCCAAGTGCATCAGACAACAAGGCCTCAGTCACTTGGCGACCCGCGGCCTTCATTCGAGAACTTTTCGGTCCCAACGGCCATCTGTTCTGTGCTATATGGCCTGCATTGCTAGTTCAATGAGTTTTCGGTCGTCATTTAAAAAACCCGCCTCCGAGTCGTATTGCTCCGAAAAGAAGGGCTACAAATTAGCCCGAAACATGTTGAGTTAAACTCAATTTAAGACATGTGTGTTATCTGGATTAAATTCGTAAAAAAATTGTTAATAAGTAAAATTATTAAATTTGTTATTTTGCAATGTGGACACAGTTGTTGCATAGAAAAAGAAAAGAAAAAGAAAAAGAAAAGAATAAATTTATTCGCCAAATTTCGCCACAGCAAAAAGAAAAAAAATACAATTAAAAATAATACAACCTTATTACACACTCTTACGTACTTAAAAGGAAAGAAAAAGAAAAAGACATTGTGCCGAAAGAAGCAAAAAGGGCCATACTCAGCGTGTTGCCACGGCAAGCCGCAGCGCTGGTTTTCAGTAGACGTATTAAGCTAGCTATACCTTGACTAGTTCGTATGTGATGCTAGATGTAACCCTGTGGCGGGGAGCCTCTGCTGTCCTTTTGCTGACTACTGACTGTGCCAGGGTTCTACCAAAAGTAAGATAACTAGCTTGTGAAACAGACTTCATAGACATATACCTACGTACTCGCATTCAAGGCAGTAAACACTATTGTTGTTTACATAAAGCCAGTAACAGGAGGTAAATAAAGTATTCCGAGGCACCAGAAGAGCGGAAAATACACTATTATCTGTGTCGGTGGTGGTACACTGCTATCATGCTTGTAATATTACAAAAGCTATAATATTAAAGTTTTTGAGCGTGTGTAGGTATATTGTAACTTTTATATTTTAAAAGAGTTCTATTAATAAAAAAGGACATTTATTGACACATTAAAAAAAATTAAAAAATGCAATCAACATAACAGAAACACAACAAATAAAATGTAAACACACAAAAAAATAACACTTTAAACATCACTTTAGTTCCATTTGAGAGAACTTTTGATATTGGATGCCTAAGATTACATAAGCTATTATGGTTGGGATTAGGTCAATTGATGGTCAATTGTCCCGTTATATTAATTTAATTATTTACTAGATTACAACGCAAGAATTGTTATTTTATTTCACATTTTTAACGAGATACGGAAGAGCTCCTTAAAAACCTGCTATTAAACGCCTATAAAACGAACACACACACACTAACACACACACACACACATGTGCACGCAGTGTGTTCACACATCACACACTTCTAAAGTATTATTATTTTTGCATTTTTTAGGACTTCATTTGGCACTCACTATACATATGTATAGACCCAGAAGTTCGTCAAAAATCACATCACAATTATGTTTTTTATGCAATAATGTTCGTTTTATTTAATGCTGAATAAAAATTCTTCTTTTGTTATTTGCGTCGTCCGCACTGTACGCGCCGTGCCTTCACTAGGTTTACGAAAATCAATTATCTTCGGCATGAGCCGTCGCTCTCACTTTGTGGGGCTCCCAAACGGACCTCATGCTTTTTTTTGCCGTAACACCCTGTTGGATTAGCTCGAATTGAGTTTGGAAACCCTCTTGTTCTAGAGGAGGCCTGTGCCCAGCAGTGGGACGTATATAGGCTGGGATGGATGGATGGAGTTTGGGAACTATTTTACTCAATATCTACGAATATTTTAGCAGAGAATAGTTTTGATAATCGATGAAAACGAGATCAAGATCGAGTTCCTCGAGTTTACTTAGTATGATTTTTTTGACAGTCGTATGGTTTTTTTTTCTTTTTCTTACTTTTAGTTTTAGTTCCTGCTAAAAGGGTAAATGAAATCGGTAAGTATGTGCCTATTGACTAACGGTGTGCCAGATTCGCTGAAAAGAAATAGATGGTAAGTATTATACCAATTGAAAAAATATAGGCTAGCGTCTTGATAAATTTAAATTAGTCCATCAGTTAAATTAGGTATCAGAAGATATTGAACACTTATTTTTAGGGTTCCGTAGCCAAATGGCAAAAAACGGAACCCTTATGGATTCGTCATGTCTGTCCGTCTGTCCGTCCGAAACTATAAGAACTATACTGTTGAAACTTGGTAAGTAGATGTATTCTGTGAACCGCATTAATATTTTCACACAAAAATAGAAAAAAAACAGTAAATTTTGGGGGTTCCCCATACTTAGAACTGAAATTCAATTTTTTTTTTCATCAAACCCATACGTGTGGGATATCTATGGATAGGTCTTCAAAAATGATATTGAGGTTTTTAATATCATTTTTTTCTAAACTGAATAGTTTGCGCGTCCCCCCTTGTAACTAACTTCTAAAATAAGAGAATGATAAAACAAAAAAAAATATGATGTACATTACCATGCAAACTTCCACCGAAAATTGGTTTGAACGAGATCTAGTCAGTAGTTTTTTTTAATAAGTCATAAATCGTAAACCGCAATTTACCTTTCATTCAATCAACTCAAATAAAAAAAATGTGTATGGAACCCTCGTTGCGCGAGTCCGACTCGCACTTGCCCGGTTTTTTCTTTTAACAATAAAGCAAATAATGGCCAGCTAAAGTTCCGCATGACGTCGCGCCGTGTGACACTTTTTAATTCGATCTTTCACGCGCTTTATCTTTGTAAATTTTTGTTTGATTGACAAAATAAAAATACTTGTCCAATATTTTCTGACAGGTTCCTTATCATCAGACTGATGGACTAGATAAAATATTTTTTACCCAAAAAACTACCCAATAGACAAAATTTACGCAGACCTTCTAAATAATTGCCTGCCTAATAAATAATTCATGAATTAGTTAATTGGTAGCCTGGAAAAGATCGCTCTTAAGCGATTTGGCCACCTATTTATTGCTTACCTTGTAATTTTCTGTGTGTCGAAGTTGAACCATTTCCTGACCCACCGTAGAACACAATGCCGTGGTCAATGAATTCCCTTGTCAAGCAATTCGACGTCACTAGGACTTTTTCTACAAAAAGGTTCCACAGTGAGTCAGGATTCAGTTGGTTTGATAGTTAATATGTATGTAAACTCTTTATTGTACAAAATAAGTAAACAAACACAATTGACAAACAATGAAATATATGTACAAAGGCGAACTGTTTTTTTTTATTCGACTGGATGGTAAACGAGCAAGTGGGTCTCCTGATGGTAAGAGAACTTAACCTTTAAGGATAGGATAGGATTTTAGGGATAGCACCTGTTTTCTGAATCGCTTACTATTTGTGGTGTACAATAAAGAGTCATTGTATTGCATTGTAATTTCGAAATAATTAAATTACCTGTATTTGCATTGCTCCATACTATATTTGTATGTGATTGCTATGTCGGCTATCCAGTTATGATGCACCGAATTTAGTGAAGAGCCATTGGCATAGCTCTGCAATTGCAATCTGCGCTCGGACCTGGCATGTTGGCTTTGCTCTCAAATCGAGCTCTGTATGCATACGTCAGTAACTTTGTATACTTTTCTCGTATGGTTTGGTTTGTTTTAGAACTAGATGGCGCTATAGTAAAGTTAGTGTTTGCTCTTTATTGGCCTTCTCTCACATTTTACTTAGTACTTACTTTCCGAGTGCAGTGAGTAGATGCGCGTCTTGGCCTCCAAATTCATACTGCCATGCTTTACGATCTTGATACCAGCCTTTGACCCGGAGATCTAAAAGATCTCTTTGGACCTCGTCCCTCCGGCGGTACCTGGGACGACCAACCAGTTTACGTCCACTCGGTCGTCCGAAGTACGCTCTCTTAACGGCTTGATCCTCTCCCAGCCTTTCCACGTGTCTAAGCCTTAATCTGGACGCTTTGGTCTCTCCGATAACATTGGGATCAAGTATTACCTTTTCAATTTGCCTGTTTTTTCTTACCCTCTAGCTTCTGTCTTCTCTATTTTGTAGAATTTTCCGTTCTCACAAGACATGGTCATTCAGGGAACGCTCACGCTTTACAAGATTTATTTTTTAAATTTGAGAAATTACAATACAATACAATAACTCTGACTCTTTATTGCACACCAACACATAGCAAGCAGTACAGAAAACAGGTATATACACAGAGACATTCTGAGGTCAGCAATAGACGGCCTTGTCGCTTCAGAGCGATCTCTTCCAGGCAACCTTTACCTTGGAATGGATGGAGAAGTAAGGAATAAATTTTAGCGGGTGGTGAATTTACAATACACATACACAACAAATCCAAATAGATAGGTAGATACATAACAACATTAACCAAATACTCATAAATAAACTAACAGTTATAATATTCACACGCAAGACGACAGATAGTGCTCCCTAAGCATAGACTTAAAGATAGGCAAGGACTTAGCGCGGCTTAAGTCTATTTACTCGTACCTAAAATGTTTGCTTTCCAGAGTCAATCAAGAGTTTTTTCTTATAACGTAGGCGATGGCCACGAGTATATCTCTCTCCAGGCAGATGTTATGCTCGGGGATCGAAATATGAAAGAAGATCGTCGCAAGATTCACTGCGTCCGAGCCGAGTTGAGAAACTTCGATAAAATGAGGCAGGATATTGGAGTTGTTCTCTGAGACGACTAGATGGCGCTAGAGTCGCTACATTTGGATTTCTACTAAATTACCCATAAGCTAAATAGTAAACAAGCAACAAACACATTAAGTACAGAAATTAAAATTAAAAATTCAACAACACCCCACCTCGGTTGTTTTGGGGAACCGGGCAGTTTTAATCATACGACTAGGCTACTTCCATATTCACTGACGTTTTCATTAACTACATACATATCTAATAGTAGAAAGAGTACGTTTGTTGGCTACGTACGTACAAACATTGCCTTGGTTACTGGAAGCAAGTAGGGAATGGAGGTGGCACTAGCTTAGCACGCGATAATTTTATTATTAATACGCTTTATTTATTGCCCCAAGAAGTTTCTTTTGTGACACCAATTGACCTAGTCTCAAACTAAGCTAAGCTTGTACCTACTATAGGTACTAGGCAACGGAAAAACATACTTATATAGATAAATTTATACATCTAATACTTTTAAACGAGCAATTCTTATATAATATTTCGGAGATCTCGGAAATGGCTCCAACGATATCGATGAAATTTGGTATTTACGGGTTCACGGGGATGATAAATCTAGCTTGGTCTTATCTCTGGGAAAACGCTTATTAACGAGTTTCTGCCCGAGCAAAGCTCGGTCGCCCAGGTAAGGTCACCAGCATTAATATCTGCCACAGCGGAGCGTGCGAAAATATCTGACACGTCTTTCCGGCCCTAGAAACAGAGTCGTATCAGATATTTATGCACGCTTGTAGTGTCAGATATTGGTGCTGGTGACTGTACTACCTACTTAAATACACTATAAACCTCTTCACTGCCACAAAATGAACGAAGTGACTTGCTCTTTACGCCACAGAAAAACCAGCGACAAATCAACTTGATTTTTAAATCCGTTGCAGAAGGATTAATTTCGAGTAGAATGTTGGTCATGTATAGATGACCGTAGCGTGTGAGGGTTTTCATTGTCTGTCACGACTAGATGACTGGGGCGGTGAAGAGGTTAAACGTCCAAGACGCCAGAGTAAACATTACTAAACCCTTAAATTGACAAAATTGAAAAAAGTTCATGATTAAAGCCTCGTCGGTACCTTATAGTCCAAAAAATTCTACATAAAAAATACAAAAAGATAGTCTTGAATAATGGGTCTCGTGTGGCACACTGCCAATTTAAGGAGTAAGTATTTATTTGTACAAATATCTGCCCCGACAGCATATCGAACCGGGACCTCTATTATGTTTAGGTACTAACCAATAGTACAAGCTTTGCTTGGTTTGAGACTAGGTAAATTGGTGTTAATGACTATCGTTTTTTGTCTTTCTAGATGGCGCCACTGTTGCGTGAAGTTTTTAAGTGTGGTTTTCAAAGTCTGTTTTTACGGGCGCGAACTTGGTGGTAAGTTTAGATTAAAATCATATTTAATACACCTTAACCGTACCATACAAATATCAAGCAACCACAGTGTTGCGTAGTCCCATTTTGTTCGGAAAAAGGGAGGAAAAAAGTTTCCGAAATACAAAACTGTCTCAAAACACAGACATTCATTGCCCCGTAACGCATAATTGCCATAATTAATTTCAGGTATTGCAAAATATTCACACAATTATTCTAATTGTAAATAAACCCCCCAAAAACTATGATATTTGACATTTCGGAGACTTCATGCTACACTAGCGCCTCTAACGGCGAATTCATACGCCTACATACATGCATAAATTTACTCCAACATACCCGTTCAAAAGTCATACCGTATCCAACACCTTCTTACTCTGGACCATGTGACCTTCTTTTTAAATATGTATGGCTCACTCGAAAAAGGCCTGTGTATCATGCCCGGCGATGAATTAAAAATTCGACATTATTATATGGATACGTAAAAATATCCGGTTGTAAAATTTTATTTGCTCGCCCGATAATAAAGGATAATGAGGGTTAAATGTTTGTATATTTATTTCATGTACGTATAAAAAAGATCTGTTTTAATTATACAAAGATTCTAGCGGGGGTTGTTTGTAAAAATCTATGCAGAAAATGTGTAATTGTATCATCATCATCATCATGTCAGCTGAAAGACGTCTACTGCTGGGCCTATGCCTCCCCCAAGGCTCTCCACTCAGACCGCGCGGTCTTGTGCTTTCCGCATCCAACGCGATCCCGCGATCTTAATCAGGTCGTCGCTCCATCTTGTTGGAGGCCTACCGACAGCTCGTCTCCCGGTTCGCGGACGCCATTCGAGAACCTTCTGACCCCATCGGCCATCAGTCCTGCGAGCAATGTGTCCCGCCCCCTGCAACCTCAGTTTCGCAATTCTTCGGGCTATGTCGGTAACCTTAGTTCTACTGCGGATATCATCATTTTTTATTCTATCCCGCAGATAAACCCCGAGCCAAACCTCTCCATAGCCCTTTGAGTGACTTTGATCTTCCTAATGAGTGTAATAAGTGTAATTATATAATCTTTACTGAATGAAAAAAATCTAATACAAATTCAGATTATTTATTGTATGATTGCAGGTAGGTACCATCAGCCAAATAAGTGGTCTATCAATTTTCAAACAAGTTCCTGTCAAATAAATATGTCGCTAAAGTCGAACTTTCAAGTTGACAGACACGTCTATTGGTATTATTGTTTTATGGCATGCAAACGATTATCAACTTTAGGGTGGCAGACCTCATTTTTGGCTGATGGTACATTTAAATAAGATGTGAAATTTTTACTGCTTTTTCCCATAGTCTTTATTTAAAAAATATATTTAAAATTCATTAAAAAGAGTAATTTAATTATTCTATTCAAAATAAAAAAAGCGAAAGAAAAAAAATTACATGTCATTTTTGAGTAAGTATATAAATTATGCGTTTTATTGTATTATATTGTTCACAGTTCAGCTCTTAGCTCGCTTGACATTTCTAGTCTAACAAAGCCAAGCAAAGAAATATTATTCGAATGTCGCTTCAACAAAACACGCGACCTTATAACAAAACAACTCACTATGTAAAGCGATAACAACAAAGATTATCAAAAACCTTTTCCTCTTTATTTACCAAAGGGAAACAGGACAGACGCGATATTAACACATCAAAAGTCTTCACGCGATATGTCATATCGTAACACATGGCGTATTGTACTACAACAGAAACATCCTAACCGCCATTGTAGCTTACGTCATTTGTTTCTGGTACTTCGTAAAAATCTGCCGGTGTTCAAGTACATTTGTCGTAAGCGAGATGGCGGTTAGGATATTCGGGTTGTTCGGGCTGTGTATTATTTCGTTCTGTTATTTGATATAAGCTTTGTTCGCTTATTAGATGTCTAACTGGTTGATTAAATCTTTAGGAGCGTATAGCGAGTGCGTGTGAAACGTACTGAATCATACTAGATATCTTTTTGTGATAGAAAGTTGCGTATTTTTTTGGGAATAAAATGACTAAAGTTGAGTTCAGAAAAGCTAAATGTTCAAAGGATATTCAAAGCATGGAGGTGACAAGAAAAATATTATTTCATATTAGAGTTTTTTACGTTATATAAAAAACGTTTTTAGGTTAGACAATAGCAAATAATATAATTTGCTACGATGTACAAACTGGTCCTGATTTTATCTTTGTTTTGTTACAAAGCTAAATTAAACAACAACAAATGAAATTTAATTTTATGGCTTTTTTTATTATTTATTATATTAAAATAAAACCAACCTGGTGTACCGGTATGAAAAACTTATTACCTAAAACAATTTACCCGACCCGCCAAGTCAAGACAGAATATCTTGGCACTTCAAGATTAGGAGAGCCGACCCCACTTAAAGTGGGATGGAGCACATAAGAAGAAGATTATAATAAAATAAAATAATAAAGATTTACAATATACACCATCACGTCTCTATTATTAGCTAGATATACCAAACACGTACATAATCGACAGTTACGTAATTACTATATTAGACAGACATACGTAAACATTTTCTTATTTAGTTAAAAAGCTTTCCAATTAAATGCGCAATATGTCGCACAGTCATAGCGGTTTTGCACAGATGGTTGCGATATAGCAAGGTTGTTTTTAGTTCATATGCCTTGCTCAGGAATGCTCTGATTTAATCAATTAGTTTTGCATTCCTCAACTTATTCAAAGTTGCTTCCTTTTCCGCTTCAACTGGCAAACATTGCTTACCTCAAAAGTTAGGTAAGTAATTAAATATTGCAGAAATTAATTAAAATTCACTTGGTGTCTGCTTTAAAATAGAGGTGCATTTACGTAAGAGACTGCAACCACAGATAAAAGGAAGCTAGTGTTGCCACACTATCGATAATTTTACCATCATCACTCTGCGCTGGCCGATCCACGGTCTCTATTCCAGAACTGTTCGACCCGAACGGCCATCTGTTCTCCGTGTTTTATTACCTGACTGCTTATTGCCACTTTAACGAGTTAATTTGCTAATATTTATGATAGTTTTTCCAACATTTGTGATAATCTATGCTATATTGTTCGATCAAACACAGACAGGTGCATTAATCTTCGGGATTTAAGGTGATTTTCCATCGGCGAGGCAAGACGAGTCGGAGCGAGACGAGAATTGAAATTTGTGCCTATGGCAGCGTCCGCGGCGGCTCACGGTAGGTGCGCGAGAATGCATACAAATTTGAATTCTTGTCTTGCCCCGCCTCGTCTCGCCTCGCCGGTGGAAAATCACCTTAAGTCTTCGGGTCTGTAAGCTTCTGACAAACGTACTTTTGAAAATTTAAATTTTCGGTCGAATAAAAATTTGACGTTTCAATATTTTTACTCCCGTCAAGTCCCGTCATAGGTCTAATGAAAAATAATTGGACTTTTTGAACTTCCACATCGCCATGCGTCCACTCATGACACTAGACGTAGTTTTAGTTTAGAACATACAATTTCGACTGCTTTTTGAAATTGCAACTCAACGTTGTAGGATTACGAAGTTTTATGAACTTGGCATATCTACTTTAGGACGTGTTTCTAAAACTATTTTTCGAATTTCTTAAAGATTGTGTTAGAGACCCGCCGAAATTCATATCTGTTCCAGAATAAACTAAGTATCGATGTTTGACTATTCATTGACGGGCACCAAGGACCATATATACTAGTATATTATGGTCCTGGCGAGCACGTATCTGAATATCGAAACTTGAAATATCAATAGTTAAAAAAACAATGGTCAAAATATTGTTACTAACCTTGCCTAATCTACTTTCGATATTTTGACCGTCGACTTTTTAACTTATTAAGATACGTATGATTGATTTTTAAACTAACTCTTTTTTATTTCTCGAAGTTGTATTTTGTCTTTTACACTTTATTACTCTACGTGGTCTTTGGACACGACACGATTCATAGCACATCCAAAGCGCAGAAGCCACCATGTTTCCATTCACTTCAATTTTCAGAATGTTGGAACTAACATCCCCTCAGGGGCGTACCCAGCTTCTGGCCTAGGGGGGGCAAGTCAGATTTTTTAGGTCAGATCGCCCGCACTTGTTTTGCCATACACTACACAGACACATGAAACACAACAGTGTGTAGGCCAAACACCCGCAAGGGATCCTGCTTCATAGGTAAACGGGGCATAATATATTGTAGAACATACAATTTCCAGGGGGGGGGCAGCTGCCCTCCCCTGTCCCCCCCTGCGTACGCCCATGCACCCACTTATGCTCAGCCAGATGATCCCCCTTAAAAAATGTCTGAATTAAGCTGTATTAAAACCAAAACTTTCAAACTAACAACTTAAACTTCCATAAAAACTTTCAAACTAATAACAAGGTCGCCATCCTCAACTGGAAACCGAATCGAATCGAAATCGGGGGCCGATTCCCAACATTTCCTATTATAGAACTACCAAGTTTCTAAAGGTAAGTGATTCTAAGCCGAACCACTTTTAAACTTGGCTCGTTACGATTGGTTTACATTTTACGTGTGAATTCGATAAGTCGTTATGAGTTAATCGAGTGCCTCGGAAGTTGGGTGGTGGATTAATATTAAGAGCAGTTTAAATTTGGTAGTTTTGCGTAAGTTCTTCCAATGAAAATCAATTAATCTATTTTGAAATTCATCAAAGAACTAAACTCACCGACGTAGCTAAATAAAGTGTAAGTTGACGTAGCTAAGTAAAGAACAGATAGCTATTGGGGGTGAAAAGTCCTCGAGTGGCGACCATAAACGAAGAGAAGAAGAAGAACGATGAGTCTTGAAATTTTTGACAGCTGTTCTTAACACAACCTCAATGAAGATCATGATATAAAATTTGGGAATCCCCAGGGGAATTTTGTAAAATCTCGGAATTTAAATTGTAACTACTAGATCGAATAGCTTACGCGTGCGAAGCCGCGGGTAAATTCTAGTATTTAAATAAAATATAGATAAAAACAATGGTCAACTTATGAAAATTAAGTCGGCTGAAACGAACTACACGTGATATTAAAAATAAATTTAAGAAAAAAATTAACCCAAGGAACTACAAGTGCTAGGGGCTGTTTCACCATCCATTGATTAGCGTTAACCGACGGTTAAATGTGATGCCGTCTCCGTCTATTCGAACAAAACAAAAAGAGACGGCATCACACCTAACCGCCGCAAGTTAACTCTAATCAATAGATGGTGAAACAGCCCCTTAGTCTCACTTCTTTCAAAACGAAATATTAATAGTACTTGCCTCGCAATTTATTTTTCCCCAAAGAAGGTTAATAATTATGAAAATATTAACATTAAAAGTTAAAATCTCCAGAACTTAAGCAATTATACAATTAATGTTATTTCGCACGATCATGAAAATTAAAGAAGTTCTAATAAGCTTTTGTTGTAAACTTGAAAACGGGAGTGAGAATTCGTAATTAACGTTAAAATCATTTAAACACTTGTTTAATTGCTGACACGGATAATCATCATCATCATCCTAGCCTATATACATTCCACTGCTGGGAACACGCTTGGGACGTGTAGTTCTCACGCGGGCCCAGTGCAGATTGCGAACTTCATACACATCATGTTTGTAAATTTAATGTAGAGCTTAAGTTGGTGTAAATAATAAAACAAATCTCGTACTGACGAGAGACCAGGTTCGATTCCTGACTTAAGTTTTTCTTTAATTTGTTTTTTTTTTCTAGTTACAATAAAATTAAGTTAAATAATAGATTTCGGCACGAAAACCCTTAAAACCGTTGGATATAAGAAATGAAAACATTTTTTAAGAAGTATTAGCATCCTTCACTGAACTTATGGACCAATTTAAAAATCGCCTTTTACACAAACTTAGCAAGAAGTAGTACCTATCAACATTCATTCTTACAACCAAATTCAACAGTAAAACCCTAGATCTAGGTTAACCCAGGCCTAATGATTACCTAAGAAGCTTATTCCTTTGACCTCTGTAAAAAGGTCCACAAAATGGCGGACGCTTCGAATCTAAAAAAAGGTTTTTTTCCGTTCAATTTAGTTGAGTTTAACGGATTTTGATTGAAAATACATTTTCTCCACATAACAATGGTTAAAAGGGACGGAGCTTTTGGTGGGAATGATGTGGAAATATTTGTAGCTGCCCTAATGGGATGTCAGAAACGGAAGAGTAAATTTTAGTCCTTTGACTATCAAATATTTAATAAATTCCAACTTTAATTAGATAGACGACCACACTGGTGTCTTATCGGTAAATATAATACGTTTTTTTTGTTTTAAACATTTTGTTACCTTAAATAGGAATATAATTTCAAAAAAACACAAAACGAAAATAGTTTAGTGAATTGTAAAATGATTTTTGTTTTGAAATAGTTATAACTTTCTGTGCTTCTATGGCTCATTCATCTTTGCACAATGGTAAGCGCTCGTGCCCACACTCCTGAATCTTTTTTAACCGAAAAAGTAAATTTAACGCTTACTACGTATTAGCGCAAAGCGCAAAGATAAATCAAATATTTCCCTTCTAAAGACAAACGCGAACATCTTCGACCTTAACGAGTTAAACTTGGAAAGAAATTTCTAAATTCACAAGTCAATTGACTTTGGAAAAATCAGGAAATTTGTTAAGCTTAAAGCCCTGCGAAAACTCTGATTGTAAAGTTAAGGCGGAAAGAAAAGAATTAGTTAAACAAAAAGTATCAGAAGTTTTACGAACGTGTCGGTGTATGTTAATTTCAATGAAGTCTGGAAACAAAATGAAGATGGGATTCTGAGTGAAGAGTGAAAAAAGATTTATGCTCCACAAACTACAGGCGAAGAATAGAAAGGCTGCGATTTTTTCAGACCCAATTATGTACGTACGTCATTAGTTTATTAAAAAACAAAAAAAAAGTTTTTACCAAGTAAGATTTAGGTACATCCCAATGCAACAGCAACTATTTTTTTTTAACAACTCATCGCCGTCAAATTAAGAATAAAAAGTGTGACGAAGTCTTAACTTTTTGCAAAACTAATTGATAATGAGAAAATATAGGAATGATTTTATAATACTGTTTCAAATATAAATAGATCAATGGAATTATGTAGTGATATTTTGAAATGGCCTAGTGGTTTGACCTATCGCCTCTCAAACAGAGGGTCGTGGGTTCTAACCCCGGCTCGCACCTCTGAGTTTTTCGAAATTCATGTGCGGAATTACATTTGAAATTTACCACGAGCTTTGCGTGAAGGAAAACATCGTGAGGAAACCTGCACAAACACCTGCGAAGCAATTCAATGATGCGTGTGAAGTTCCCAATCCGCACTGGGCCCGCGTGGGAACTATGGCCCAAGCCCTCTTGTTCTGAGAGGAGACCTGTGCCCAGCAGTGGGACGTATATAGGCTGGGATGAATCATGAATCATTTTGAAATGATATGAAAGAAAGAAAGAAGACATTTATTCACATTTAAAAAGACACACAAATACAACAAAATTAAAAAAATAAGAAAAACAACAAAAATAAAAGAAAACAAAAAAACAGAAAATACATACAAGATTTTGTGTGTCCCCGCAAAAGTGAAACGGCCGCTGACTCAGCGTTATGCTGAGGCGAAATATGAATCCTAGATTTGCAATATTTATCCTTCCAGCAAAGTAGCCTTGATTTTTTCTACATAGTTAGTCTACAGTTTTTTTTTTGTTTTTTTTTTTAATTTAAGTACATAAATTGTTTTAGGGTGTGTATGTCATAAACATTTTGCTTGTGAACGTTATAGATAATACTTTGATCAGTCACGTGGTTCTTAATTTAGTTTTACGTTGTATTTAGAAGGAAAAGATTAATTTATAACCTTTGTAAGATACGAATTAAAATAAAAGGAAAAAAATACGTATGAGACGTAGGCAAAACAAAAATGCAATGTGACTGGCCACCAGGAAAACAAGGGGAAAAAGATTTTTTTTAAAAGTCACTAAGTAATTTAAATTTCGAATTCAACGTCAGACGCCACCCGCCTCTCCAACGGTTAGAACGTTAATAAAGCTGCATTTAGCAGATGGCATGGAAGTACCTAACGAATTCAAATTACTTTTCCTTGTACCTCAGGCTCTTATTTAAAGTTCTTTAAGACAAAGACGTTTTCTTTATCCTTTGACTTTTTACAAAGTCCTTCATAGTTGTAATTAAAGAATCTTATTTGGAGATCGGTTCATTTGCATTTTTTTTTCAGCCTCATCTATTACTGGGTTTATAGTGGGCGAAATCACTTAACTTTTTGCGTAAACGCTTTAGTACGGTCTCTCGTTTTGAAAGTAAATTTTACTGCTCGGAATTCATTTCGAGGATAAGGCGTTCTAGGATAGAGATAAGATGATTAAGGAATGATAAAAGGAAAGGAAATGCTGAGCAAATAAAAACAGTACATGCACAATTGCATATTCATATTTTGGCAAGTAGTGTAAAATTCCTTTAAGAGGTACGTGCCAGATATTTCGATGCAATTGCATGTATCATGATCAGTCAGGGGTAGACCTCTTTTCGTCTAAACTGCTGAACTGATTTAGATGAAATTCGATATAAAAATAATTTGAATCCCGAGGAAGGGCATAGGATAGTTTTTATCCTGGAAAATTGCATTTCCCGCGGGATAGCGATAAATGAATTCTACGCGGACAAAGTGGCAGGCAACAGCTAATCTACTATATTGGTAATCCCATTTATCCCGCTGCATCATTTCCTTAAAAAAGAACAAAATTTTTAACAACGGACTGTTCCTAAAATTCTGCGAATTTTTTTTATTGCTCCAGAAGTACGATAGAATTTTACGATTCTTGTTTTTATTGATATTGATAAAACCGTTCGATATGGCGCCCTTTTTTGATGCTGGTGGACGTTATTATTGTTTGGGTTATCAGAAAAATGGTAATATTTTTTTAGCATTTACACAGCTAGTTCTGTGCGAAGGGAATATTCTATTTATTAGGGTTTTCAGAGTTCCGGAGCCAAAATGGCAAAAACGGAACCCTTAATTATAGTTTCGCCATGTCTGTCTGTCTTTCTGTCTGTCCGTCCGCGGCTTTGGACTATCAATGCTAGAAAGCTGTAATTTTGCACGGATATATAAGTAAAATATGCCGACAAAATGGTACAGTTAAAAATAAAAAAAATTTTTTTTTTAGTGTGCCTCCCATAGACGTAATATGTTTTTTTTTTTTTCATCCAACCCTATAGTGTCGGGTACTGTTGGATAGGTCTTTTAAAACCATTAGGCGTTTCCTAAAACGATTTTTCGATTCAGTGTTTTTTTTTGCGAAATATTCAAGTTTAAAGTGCAGATTTTTCAATTAAAATCGAGCGTCCCCTCTAAAATCTAAACCGGTGGGTGAAAAAATTTGAAAAAATCAGGATGTCGTAAGTATATCAAACTTTCAAGAAAAACTTTAACGGCTAAGTTTGCTTGAGAATTAGTAGTAGTTTATGAGTAAATAGCAGCCTAAATATACCTAAACTTGGAAGATTCCATATAAAATAGGAAATCCTTAGAAAAATATTACTTAACTTTTTCGTAATGGCTACGGAACCCTATTTTGGGTGTGCCCAACACGCTCTTGGCCGGTTTTTTTTAGTATAGATACATATATTTTTAATTTTGAATACTGTACTACGATTTTGAACATGAAACTACCGTGAGACTCACTCATATTAAATTATATAATGACCGGATGACTCGGATATGTCGAGCTAAACTCGATTTAAGACGTGAGATACTGTTACTGATTCCAAAATTAACTGCCCCAAATATTTCAGAGTTAAATAAAACAGGACTTATCACGCTAGTAATATTTACTTCGACGTTTCGACCTCATTGCACTGGCCGTGGTGTAGCTTGTCACGTTTGCTTTGTTTGTTCGAGTGAAAATCAGAAAAGTTTAAAACATATTTTCAGACTTTTTCATATGCATACAATGATTTTGAAATAGTTTCGCGTTGTATGCTCCAAAATATATATATAAAAAAAAAAATATGTAAATTTTTTTTTTTTTAATAAATTGTAGACAGGGAGTCCTCTGACCATGGGGCTTTAAATCCAGGGTTCGATACTACTATCATAGCTGAGCTACTTTTGTTTTGCTATTTTTAAAAATATGACCACTATTATTTTTTTTTAATTAATGTAATTTTCAATGTATGCGATACAATACTAAATCGACGGCACATGGATAATTTATCCTTAGAGATGTCAAATAAATGCCAAAAATTATTTCAAGGCCCCCGTACGAAGACACAGCGATAACACCGCCATGTCCGATACATTGATTTAACAATTAAAATTTGAGGATCAATAAAATAATAATATAGAATTTATGTTTTTTTGAAAATGTTACAAAACAAAAGTAGCTTAGTTTGTGAGTAGAATTAAACCGTTTAAGCGCCCACGGTCAGAGACTGTTATGAATACCATTTGGCCATTCAGACAAAAGAAAGCATTCAGGCTATAATCTACTATTGTTTAAGTATAAATATATTGTATTAGACGAATTAACATGCCATACATTAATTCGCACATGTACGGAACTCTACGCTACGCTTTGCTTGACACGCACTTGGACCCATTAAAAAAAAATTTTTATCCTTATCACAATCACCTCCCGTAAACAAACTACATTCTCTTTTATTTACATCTACAATAATTCTGACTAGTTCCATATGGAGCTCCGCTATTGTCAAGGCGTCACGTAGTCTCTTTACGACCCTCCATATTTGAACGTAAAAATGTTTACGGGGGCAGATAAAACAAAACACAACAAATTTTTGGCTGACTGATGGCACGGAGGTTACGTTGTGTGATATTAAAGCAACTGGCATAACTGGGGGTTAGATTTTAATAATAAGAATGAAAGAAAGAAAATACATTTATTCACAGCAACACAAGATACAAAAATATTATTACAAACTAGCTGTTGCTCGCGGCTTCGCCCTGTTGTAGTTTTCTTTTTAAATTTTCTTCCCCACAAAAACCTTCTCCTGACAATAACGATACAACA